>NC_087555.1:25828424-26128424 GCF_036250125.1 Pseudopipra pipra | reverse complement strand
TACCTCTTGCCCAGAAACATGCCTCAAATATAAGAATTGTACTGACCTATGAGATTTTTTTTTCTCATTCTGTTCTTGCTCTTGGTGACCTGCTGCTTGTTTTATTAACCACTTGGATTTTCATGGGCACTAATACTCCAAGAAAAGAATGTTGATAAGCAGAGAGAAAAAGTTGGTTGTATAAAATTAGTTCTAAAGCATAAAAACACCACCTGTGATGTAGACCGTACCTGAGCTTAAGGTTTTCTGCTGGGGGACAAGGGCTTGATTTCATTTGGCTGGCAAATGGGCTTTAATGCTTCCTGTTAACATTATCATGCAGGGAAGGTGTAAACTGCCAAAAAAATCTGTCATTTGTGCTGACAAGACTTAAATGCATGCCTAGGTGATAAATCATGTGTACATGCATGTACCTATGTCTTTGAAACACCGTTATATGGATGCATATATGTACCACTCTATAACTAGATGTGGTACATTTCAGAGTTTATATTCATTTACTTAAGTATTTACATACTTTAATCCAGAACAAAGCAAATACCTGTATCTTTAAAGCCAACATATATTAATTTCAAGGAATTCCTTAAATACATGTGTGATTTTGAGCATGGATTCAGGTCCAAATGCAATAAGCTTTCACATGCTAATCAACTGCATATAACCAGTATATGCTATGACAATAATTAAAACAGTACTTACGCATAAAACATGTCTGTCTGCTTTCTCCTTGTTTGTGATGCAATGACTCTCTCTTTCCTTTAAAGCTATCTATGAACATTCTTGCGAGGCTTACCGACACCAAGGGAAGACATCAGGTTTCTTCTACATCGATTCTGATGGAAGTGGACCACTTGGACCACTCCGTGTTTTTTGCAATATCACAGGTAATGACCTAACCTTGTCTTGGCTGCTTTATATTGGCTCTAATGTGATTGTGAGGTGGTCTTAATAGTACAATGATAGACATGTTGACAATACAGATCTCTAGTGGGGAAGAAGCACAGAGCTTGTAGGAACTGAGGTTTGACTCTGAGATGTTTCCTTAAATAGGATCCATGCGAAAGTGATTTTTAAACTAAGTTTGAAGAACTCTCCTTGTACTGTTGTTAAGTTGCAACGGCATCTGCACTGTACAAAGGGCACTTCATAACATCATAACTTTTGATGAGAAGTTTATGGGTTTTACTAAAGAAGTAGAAACTTAGAATCCAAACCATTCTTTTGTAACTGAATAGTTTCTCTGCTTTACTAGAACACTAGATCTGGGAATTATTGTTAAACTCCTTGCACTGAGCTAGCTGTAAAACCTTCTAGTCTGACTTAAGCAGCAATACCTCCCCTCATACAAGTGTGCTGCCTTTGACATTCTGAAGTGTGGAAACTGTGATTGTCTCTGGTATCTGTGTGGAGGAGAATGCCTGATAATCTTAGGAGGAGGGACACCAAAGAGACAGGTAGTGGAGCAAGAGCCTAGCAAGGTTATTGAGTCTTTTTAACCTTATAGTTCTACAGCTTTAAATAAAAGTCATTTCAATGAATATACCTATCTGAAAAATTCTCCCCCTAAGTGGGTTCTATTTTGTGTAAGAGACTGTCATGACAAGGGTATGAGAAAAGATTACACAGCCCTTGTTGTGGATGGGGATAGATGGCAGGGCTCCTTTTTTGCTTTTTATTTTTGAAATGGAGATGAAATTTCGCAGACCATCTCCTGCTTGGCATTTTTTTCTTCCTGTGGCCAGATGCAGATGAAAGAATGTTTTATTACTCTTTCTAAATTGCTGATTCTGGTTGAGCTGCTTCACCACATATCACCTCCACACTCAATGGTGAAAACTGAGGACTCAGGATATTCATATTTTATCCTTAATCTCCTTGTGCTTAAAGTGTCTCAAATTAAATTTTCACTTTTATTTAATTGGGCAATCATTATGTTAATTAAATGCACAACAGTTAATTATTAAGTATGTTTTTTATTCAAGTGTAATAAATATTTAATAAGATGTGTCTCCTTCACTGTTGAATCTCGTAAGAATTGAAACGGCGTTTCACCCTTCTGTCTGAATATCCTTCCTTGATCTCCAATATAGGAAATGTGCTCATTTTTATTATTTATCATATAAATATGTGTGATCAAAACATTGTCAGTGCTTTTTATCTCTGCTGAAGAAGTAGGATTTTTGACAAACACCTTACATTTGCTTTCCTCAAATAAATTTTATCTGGCAGAAATCCAGAAGGCATATACCTGATTTTCTCTCTATCTGTAATGAACTTGCTGACACTCTTATTTTGGTTATGAGAGAGTGGAGATGGGGAAAACTGGCAGAACCTCCTAGCCCAGAAAATACACTTCTCTGTTGCCTAAATATGGTTTGAGTGCCTTAATCACAAGAGCTTCTTTTCTCTCTGGGAACTTACCTCATTTTTATGCTCATAAAAATTGTTTACAATAATCAATTAATACAAAATATACAAAGAATAACTTTATGTACACAGGAATGGATTCTTAATTTGTTACCCTTTTCAGGTGATGCTTCTGCATAGTTTTCTGAAATTACCCTATATTCAGGGAAAAGCAAAATATGAAGTTGTGGTTTTATATTATGTATGTACAAGGAACAAAGAAAATAATATTGTCCAGTGATATAAATCTCTACAAATCCTTCTGTGAATGGAAAAACATAGATGGTTGGGAACATCAATGCTTCCATGTATGGGGAGACTAAATAAATTAAAAAGATGGTTGGAGGAACTGCCACAGGAAAGCATGGAGATCACATGTGGTATACAGAAAGCACATAGGAATTGATTATTTTTCATCATATAGGAGCTAAGGGACACTCAAATGATTAGACAGCAGGATTTGGGAGGTTTTTTTAGCTTGCTCTTTCCTGATGCAATGAATTCAACTTGAAACAGTACCACAGGACAGCAAGGAGGCAGATGTAATAAATAAAGGAAGTAAAAACAGTCTGGAAAAGCCCCAATCTTGTCTGATAGATTCAGAAGGTGCAATTAAATATGGAAGTTTAGTTGAGCTCCTTGTTCAGGCAGCTGTGAGGCAAAGACCACTGGGAAATGGCAATGACTTTCAGGAAAACCTTTTGACTTCCCTCGCTACCCTGGCTATCAATTCACCCTCAAAGACAGAGTTGGGCTCCTGTACTAAATGATGCTTCTACTTTACTTGGGCTGACAGTTCTTTTTGTATACAGTTCAAGAAGCAGTAACCTCTTTATGCCCAAAACGTGTTCAGGCTGAAGAATTTGGAGCTAGAATGGAAAATTCAGGGCAATGACTCATTTGGTGGTTTTAAAGTAGAGGTGCAGAGAGCTAATGACTTCTGGGAATTACAGTGCCTTGAATCCGTGAGGGATGAATTCAAAGAAGAAATCAGATCATCAGAAATGAGCGGCATCATTGCATTTAGAGAAAAGTGTTTTCTTTAATGTTCACTTACATCTGTTTAAAGTTCTTTTTAATTTTTTTCTGTTTAATTGAACAGATAGGGAACTTTTTTGTAGCCAGTTATTAACAGGGGAGCATAAACACCGGCTTTCTTGCATATTGGTGCCTGGTCATAGATATCCAGTGTCTGATATAGATATGGAAAGTAACAAGAATACAAGTTAATTTATTGTGTTTCCAGCGATTTCTTTGCAGCCTGTCAACTTTAGCAGCCAGTCCTGAATAAAAATTCTGAAGAAAGCAGAAAACTGCGATTGTGTGTGTTGAGAGGGAATTGGACAGTCATACAAAGAGAAAGAGAGATATAAGGGAAAGGGAATTTTGCAGGGAGAAAAAAATCAGAAAAAAAGTATTAAAAAATATAAAGTCAATTTTCAGTATGGTAAGAAATTTAACAGTAGTGTCACAAAATATCTGCTGATACTAGAGTGGGTAAATGTACTTATCCATTGTCTGAAGAAGTGGCTGGAAAAGCAAGGTGACAAAAATTGTAGATGACATGCTATTATTTAAGTTGGTCAAGAAGAGGAAAGTGCATGAAGCACTTTAAAAGGATCTTATCTTGAAGGCTGTTTATTTCTACTAAAATAAAATATGTTGTTGAAATAGGAGCTTGTCAGGAACAGTAAAGTGCCTAATTAAAGGCATGGAAAGATATCTGTATAAAGAGAGCTCAAAAGTAAATAATCCAAGGCTATTTAGATTGGGAAGACTCAAAGTGAATGGGCCTCTTTGACAGAAGCCACTCTAATTTGCATTTTCTTACAATAGGAGTAAAGAGACAGTTCAATGACAGTGAAAGACAACAAACTCAAAACTAGATCTAAAAAAAAAAAGACAGCACCTTATTAACATAATGTTTTCTTCACCTTAAATGCCCATTGAACACAAGGCAAAGTCACTTTCACAGTGAAATTCATCAATTGTAAGAAACACTGAGGAATCCACACCAAATGTAGGATGTAGGTGTGTGCAGGAAGTGACCCAGATGTACGTGCCTGAATCATGATCCTGTGTAGTTGGATGCTATGAGAGACACTATGAGGATGTGAACGGGCCTGTGCAGGGATTATTAATTTCGGATGATTGTGTTGAGTGCTGTGGGAACATATCTAACGTGTTTCCAGGCCATCTAGATGGGAATATAAACTAGCTATGTTTGCTTTACCTGGATTTTCCCATCATCCATGGTGTTCTATGCCCACATGCTTTCGGAATTAAGTACAGAGAAAATGCATCATGTCATGCTTTGATGTAATGAACAGTCACCAGGGCTGGGAAAGAAATTTTCCCAGTAGGCTGGTTGTTTGACAATTAGCCCAGTTGAATTAATCTTCACTTAATTGAAGATTGATAACAATCAATAGAGAAGATGACTAACAGACCCTATGTACATCTGATCTGGCAGTCTTTATATCATTGTGAGGCTTGTTCTTTTTCTCTTGTTGCTTAGAAATGTATTGATCTGTCTGGAGTACTACTTAACTTTTAATAACCATATTCTCCAGTACAAAGCCTATAGACATGCAATCTACATCCATGTACTGTTTTGCTGTACTGTGTGAAAAGTGTTTGTAATGACCTTTTCTCCTCTCCTCCAGAGTAAATTTTACCCTTGATATCTGAAAGAAAATTACACTTGAGTCATCCTGTCACCATACTTCTCTACTGATGCTGTTTTGCTGTATGCAGACCCTGGGCTATCAAATCAATAACACTTAGAAATTGCCATGACTGAATCAATGGTTAATTTTATCTTAGCCAGATATTTTTCCAGTCTTCAAATAGCTTGCATTTTTTTTCTTCCCTTTTTTCACTCCAGGGCTGCAGTTTAGGGAAAGGTGAAGCCTTATCCCAGGTCTTGCTGTTAGTCCAAGACCTGTTTTTGAAACTGCCATAATGAAAGAATCATTAATTAACAGAAATATATCTCTTTTTGTGGCAGATCATCTCTGGTTTGCAGTCTCCTCTCAAAATGCAGATATTGCCTACATCTCTGATGCAGAAAAAATAAAGTTTTATTTTCTTTATCTCAAAAAACTGTATAGAAACTGTGTTTAAATCTCAAAGTAAGGGATTCTAAGAAAATGTGAAAGAGATGCTGAATGTTATACTTGCAATTTTTTATAAATTGCCTCCTTTTTAAATTTTTTTTCTCATTCTGCTAACAATGATTAATATTTTTGTTCTTCCATATGTATTCCATGGCATGCAAAGAGGGTTGAATTTAGAAGAATGCAAGTTGTGTTTGTAGTTGAAATGCCTAAATATTTTAAGTGTTTGAATAGTCCCACTTATAGTATGATATTTGGTCAACTATCTGAGGAAATTTCTATAGCAGTTTGCTCACTTCACTGTGAACAAGGAGCAGACTGGAGTAACAGAGATGGATTGCTACAAAGCAGAGCTAACTGGACCTCAGTCCTTTTATTAGAAATGCCCATTGATGCTCTCAAAACAATAATGACATTAGTGGTATTACTGTCCATTGCATCTATCTTTCCCTTTGTTTCTACACAAGGATCTCAGTTCATGTGCTTATATAATTTCTTATTCTATTTTCCATAAGAATTCATATCCTTTTACTTTGTATTGCAGTTACACCGAGTGACTCACCCCTTTTTATGTTTCCCATGGACTTGGCAGAATCTCACATGGAAAGAAGTGCTGTTACCAGTCAGGCTGAGGCAAGAACAGAGAGGGGGAGTTGGTCATACCCTTAATTCTAGTTTTCATACCTGCAGCTACACAATTTTGGGACAAGAATTTAAATGGTAAAACTCCCTGAGATTCTCAGAATGAGTTAGATAAGATTTATAGCTTTGAATTTCTTAAGGAAATATTTAGATTGACTGTTTGTTGTTTGTCTTTTTTTGTCTTTTTTCTTTTTTTAAAGGACTCTATCTTTCAGCTTACTGTCTATAATTGTGATTGACTTCATCACTAGAGAAAAAGACGAATGGAAATTCCTTACAAATTATTTACTACTCTTTAGATTAAAGGCAGTCCTTAAAGATTTACAAACACTACAGGTCTTCTATCACACTGCAGTTTTGACAATTAATATGTTTCTATTTTGAATTTTCATTAAATATTCCAGAACTTACAAAACGAAAAATCTTTAGTGGGCATATTACATCAAAGGCATTGTGCTGTCAACAGCTTCCTTGCTGTTTTCAGTGAATTTGTTGTATTTCTGATGAGCATCACAGCAGAAGTCCTGAAGGCTGCCTTCACTGTTGCATTTGCAGGAGGCCCCCAAGGAAGTTTTAGTACTGAAAAATGTAACAGTAGATATTTTCCTTTAGCCTCTACCTTTTAACAAAAGGTCACTGCAGCTTAATCAGTCTCCTGCCACGTTTGCAGTGCTCAGAAGTTAGAAGCAACCTGTGGCTCTCTCAAAGTCACTCTGGCTGTCTTGGTTGCAAGGAGTGAATCCATTTGCCCCAAACACAGGTGTCTCGTGCCATGTTGGACATCTGCAGATATCATGCCCACCCTCTTGGTATGGCATCTGAAGAACAGCAGGTTTCCTATGGGCTCTCCTTGTCTGCCAGGCTTATGCAGATATCTGAGCCATCACAAGGCATGTGAAACAGCAGAACAGTGATTTGAGTCTCTCAGCACTCACTTAGATGAAGGAGACTGAGGCAGAGAGGACTGCACTCTTGTCAGAAGTGCAGCAAGTGGAGAAGTGTCCATTTTGTGCTGGGAAGTAGATCAGTGTCTGCTGCTTCAGTTTTTGGAGAGGAATATTTCTCACTGCTTATTGTAGATATCCTGTATTAGAAGAAATATGGAAGAAGTAGGCTGTCAGGATAAGAGTTTGCTGTCTCTGGGCTTCAGCACAACATGGTGCAAAGTGCCGTGGAAGAGATGTCTCATTCTCATCCATCAGAGCTGCCTGGCATGGCCATTCTGCTGACAGAGTTGGCTTGAACATGGGCTCAGAGTGAGCAAACTTCATGTCTGGGGTGTAGGAGAGTTGAAAACCCAGGGCTGGGACAGCAGGTCTGTGGACCTGAGGGTCTGGTGCCTTCCTGGAGCCAGTTACTGGCTTCCAGGAAGGATTTACAGACAGTGAAGGATTCCAGGCATGGGCAACCCTGAGGAAAGCACACTGGCAGGTGCAGTCTGCCAGCACTCTCAAAGAGTGGGCCACATGCAAGACTGGGGTGACTGGAACCATCCCCGCATACCCCCATCCTGAATTTTTTCAGTGGAGATGCATTGCACTGCCTCTGCACTGGATGGCAGTGGCTAAATCAGAATTTAGGAGGAGGCTGATGAGCACAAAACAAGCAGCAGAAGCATGTATTGCTGGGTCAACCAGCAGGAAAAAAAAATAGGTAAAAAATAGTAATGGATGGCCTTCATAGAAGACTTGGAAAACATTTCCTTGGAATCAGTGAATTAAAGCTGCTTGTGACAAGAAACAGGTCTTTTTATATTCTTTGAAGGAGGTGTGTATTACAGCAGGGTTTAAACTGCTGCTGCAGCTTAGAACAGTACAGTGTTTAAGGAGGAGAATCTGCCTTTTTGGTGGTAATTCTTGTAGTTATAGGTACAGCGTTCAGGATAAAATTTGGCATTCAATGTAGAGCACAATGGAAAAAAATGCATTGTATGAGCTCTGAGAGTTATTTTTCTCTCTCTCATGTAGCATTTACCATATGTTTGGCTTGTTGGCAATTTAATCAGTCTGAATAATCTTGTTTTGTGACAAACCTCCTAAATCACAAAGGAATGATGCAGTTTGTATGGGTGGAATGTGCTCTACAGGGATATTTCAAGTTGAAGAATAAAAATGAGAATTAGGCAATACAGAATTCATTGAAAGCCAGTTTTCCAGCTGCTCTAATTTCCCATAATTTAATTTGTGTGCAGTCAAAAGCAACTTGGAGGTTTCCAGCAAGATGATACAACTATGGGTGAGGCTAGACAGAGAGTCTAAAATGTGCTTAATGCATTGCAGTTCCATGCTGTAAAAGCATCTCCTAGGGCCAAATACAGACAGCATAATATCCTAGTGAATTGGACCATTAAAGAAAACAGTGAAGGTGCAAAGCTGTAGCATTGCCTTGAAATTAAAGCATTGTCTCCTTTGAATTATGGAAACAGTTTAACAAACATTTAGGAAATCCGCTTTTTAAGGTTACAATAAACTCTTCCAGGTTATGCAGTAAAGGATGTGGCTGCACTCTCCTATTTGGTTTTGAATGACTTTCAGCTTGTGTGTAGTTTGAAATTGTACCAAGCTGAGAAAGCAACAAAATAATAAAGTGGAATAATGGAAGATAAAAATAAACAGTAATCTATGCCTGGAGCGCAGCTTTTTAATTCTCAGTGCAGATTCACAAGTGCAAGAAGAGCTTGTTAAGTTGAGTAAACACGAAAAAAACGTAGTATGGACAGATGTAAAAATACAATGATAACTTCTGCACTGAAATAAACAAAACAAGAACTTTATCTGTCTAGTTTAACAGTTTTCAGCTTGGTTTGCATCTGTGATTACAGTGTCACTGCCTAAAATATAATGTAAACAAAACAGAGCAGAAATTAAAAACAAAACAAACAAAAAAATCCTTGAATTATGAAATAGGAACAGTATTTGAAGCCTCACTTTCAAAAGCTGTAAGTGTTATTGGTGCAGAGGTGTGCCTCTGTAAAGACATGCAAAACATGAAGCAAAGTTGCAGACAGCTGTTGCACTGCTTTCTAGTTATAGTGATCTGTGTGCATGTCCAGATTGCAGCTCCATGTCATACATAGGTCCTTAACCATGCCTGAAGCGCAAGCTCACAGACTGTTCTCAGTAGGCTTCAGAGTACACAGGGATTGAGCAGTAAGTGTGTAATTCCTTGAACTTATTCTGAGAGCAACCCTACCAGAACTTGTGCAAGTGAATTTGAGAAAACAGAATGATCATTTTTCTAAATTATGCCAGGTTTGAGTTGGAGAAAATGGTATTTGAATAAACCCTAAGACTTGATCTGAAAGGTGATGGTCTTCAGAAGAAATTGTGGGATTACTTTTGAGTGTTTTTTTTGATCTATGGAAGCAGGTGTGATGGTCTCGTTGCTGTCTTGGCATGGTTCAAGGGTTTCCTGCCCTCCAGCTCTTAGTTACTTCTCCCTCAGTCAGTGGAGGTGCAGGAGGGAGCAGTGTTGGCTCTCCCACTCTATCCAAAGCAAACTAAATTTAAAGTCATTTTCAGGCTCATTTGCTGCATGTAAACAGAAGGGCATCCTTTAGAAAGAAGGAACTTTCTCTAACTTTTTTATTGTGATGTGAATGTAATCATTTATTCTTCCAGCAGGTTGTGTGTGACTTCGTGTGCCTTACCTAACCCCTCTACACCTCATGTTCCTCTTTCTAAAAGAGAAGTACTTATTCTTTCCCTAGGAAATGGGAAGAAGCATAACTGAGATGGCTGAAAACCTCCCTCTTTCTCCTCTTACCCTGTTGCCACCAGCTCTTTTGTTGTGCATCTGTGTTGTGTTGAGCCGCCCGCCCATTTGATCTGAGGTTTGCTTGCTGGTGGCTGTTACTTTCCTTTCACTAGATCAGTGAGACAAACATAGATCTTTTTTGAGAAGCTGAACTGATGGTTACTTTTACTTCAAAGATGAAGCAAAGAGGGAAACTTTGAAGTGACTAGCAAAGCACAGATCTAATCTGTGGAAGTTTTAAGTGTAACAAATCAGGCATGTGTAGATTAGGAAATCTCTGAAATGTAACTCCAGGATTCTTTTCATCTGCTATAACTTTTTTTAACTCCATTCTGAAGTACTTGCTAAATCACAATTAATTTGAGCACAGAAAGAAACTTAATTTGTTTTTTCCTTTTCCCTGTATAAACTGGAGGATGGAAAACAGGTTAGCTTATTTCTAAAAGATCTAAATGCACTTCTTGAATGTCAAGGTTTAGATCTCAGAGGGACAGCTGAGTGCAGCTGTAATGATAACAAGACTGTGAAAATTAATGAAAAATCATAGAGGAAAATATGAGTAAGACCTGTCACATTGCCTGTTCAACACACTTGTTAATGAGTGCTTGCTGCTAATATATGTGCTGATGTCTTATCCAACCTCATTTCAAACATGTCAATTAATTAAATTTCCAACGCTTTTTGAGAAGACAGTTTTATGCTATGCTATTTTAGTAAGTTTTTCCTAGTAACCCTTTTTTGCTTCTAAATTACTAGAGGTTGATGCTTTTGACTTTTCACGTACCCACACGGCACCTTATCGCTGCACAGCCTGGAAAGTACATTAGTGTTAACCACTGAAACTCTAGCCTTAGGCTGCTGTTCTTCCTGAGCAGCACTGTAGCCACTATTGTAAGCATTGATTTGCATTGCATTTTCTTAAAATTATGTTAAGAACTCTCAGCAGGGAAGTGCTTCTGACTGTCCACCTGGAACTTAGCAAACAGTTTATTCCATCATCTCCTGGTTTTATGTCTCACATTATCAACAACTTAGTGTTTGTCTTTTTGGTAGATATTTCAGTTAAGGCAGAGGTTGAACTTCTACCAGCTTCAGTGAGAGGGAAGTTAACTCATCCTCAACTGCTTCTGAAAAATCTACTCTGTTCTTGTCAATATTGCCTCGAGAGAACAAAAGAATAGAGAGAGACTGGCTGATAAGAATCACTACTTTAAGATGTACAAGATGTCTGTTACTAAGTCATTGAATTATATTGTGTTGAAAGCAATATATGTGCAGGATTGTAGAGGGTAAAGTGTTGGCTGTGATTACAACCACTGGGACAGGCATTACAAGCAATAAATTGTAGTATTTCTTATGACTTTAATCTAACTTTTGTGTATCACACAATGCAACAATGTTTCTTTGAGCTCAAACTCAAAGGATCCACAAGCAGCGTCCTGAAGTCAATAAGAACCACAGAATTGCAGACCTATGAGCAAACTTTCTGTCTACCATGACAGAAATTATGAGAAGGTTGTGAGTGAATGTGTGGTTTACTCTGTGTAAACTGTTCTTACAGTTAATGCCAGTTAATTTCTCTCTAACTTGCAGCCATGTCTTGGAACAAACCTCTTTAAATAGTCTCCAGATGGTTGTTGTTACTTGCCTGTCATCTGAATGCCTCCATAATGACAATTCATTAAATCATCTCAGTGTCTTTGCACAGATAGTCCATTTAGGATTTTTATACACCTATTAGCATTCTGTTGAACTAATCTGTCGGATATTCGTAGCTCAACGAAAAATACTTCGACTGCAATGCCTTGCAGTGGCCACAGAGCTACTGGGCTCATTATGCCAGTGTATTGGGGAGTAACTGGATAGCTCATGCTCTGCAAGAACTCAGGCCAGGTAATGTGGTAAAACCATCTGAATCCTTAAATGCACAGTTTTTAAGATCAGCTTAGAAAAGATCCTATTCAGTGTTATCTAGGATTTCAAAGATGAAGCTTAAATAACAAAATAGAAATCTCTTGCCTCAGTCTCGCCTCTTCCTCTGTAACTGTCTGTATGTTTCTGCAAGTGAGATTGAAATCTCCCTCTCATCAGGTGATTAGAAATTACTGCCTTAAATTTTTGCCCTCTTGATATCTTGTATCCTCCCTAGGCAAGCAGGGTCTTTGATAAAGAGGGAATTTACTGGATGTGACTATCAGTAATAGTGTGGGGCACATGCAGGGCTCAGTCCTGTGAATCCTTGTTGAAGAGTTTGCCTTTAACTCCAGGCCAGCTCAAAAACCAGACGTTCAGGTTGTCCTTGCTACCTTGCCTATTGCTATCCCAGAACCAGCTGAGGAAAAGCCTGCCTGCTAAGCTGATTGCTCCTAAGTGTGATGTTCTCATTATCATGCCAACCCCAATGCTGATCGTGAGCTAGGTTGTAAGGGTGCAGGTTGTGCTTAAGCCTACATTCTACTTTCTCTCACAAAATCCCTTGCTCTACCAGTAAACGTAATGAAGGAAATGAGAATGGGCTCACCAGCATGGAAAAGCATCAATATTTACAGTTAACTACAGATGCCGAGTCATATGGTGTTCTGTACCATCATTCAAGTAGGACATCACTCAACTTATATGTAGAAAAATCAGAACTGAGTAAAATGAGTGATCTGACTTCCAACTGGGCGGTAAGAACATACTCTCAGTTTTAACTTTCTGGCAAGAAACTGCTTTCTGCTTGTGGTGAGTTTGTGCAAGATCATCAGCTGCAGTTCTCTACTTCCATTTGTTGTTACGACAGCATGGGCTGTTCTCTCAGGTACAGATATGTTTGCAAAAGATGACTGTTACCCCCATGAGCCATACTATTATGTCTTTTCTCTCAGGGATAAAGGCAGCTGAAAGGTATCTAATTTTATTCAGATATCTGGCAATAGAAGATGCTGAAGATCTCCTGTGGTTCCCGGGAAGCTTGTAGGTTCTCTCTTGCTCAGCAGGCACCGTAGTGTTTGTTTGAGTTGGTTCAGGGAGAAACATCTCTGTGGGTCACGTTGACCTTTAATGAAGACCTATTGGTCTTCATTACAGAGTAACCATTTTGGAGCCCAGGGTCCTGCTGATACTCTCTTCAATGCAGTAAAGCATTGGATTTCAATTGGGTTTTTGTTCCCGGCTTGTTGAAA
The DNA here is from genome assembly GCF_036250125.1 of Pseudopipra pipra. Taxonomy (NCBI): domain Eukaryota; kingdom Metazoa; phylum Chordata; class Aves; order Passeriformes; family Pipridae; genus Pseudopipra; species Pseudopipra pipra. The sequence continues at coordinate 26,115,337 of NC_087555.1, read as the reverse complement.
GGGTTTGGCTTTTAACTTCCCATTCAATCATTTTTCATTTAACAGAAGATAAGATCTGGACTGCAGTGCAGCACAACAGCACAGGGCTAACCAGAGTCCAAGGAGCTGACCGGGAGAAGCCGTACACAATGTCCTTCAACTACAACAGCAGCGCGGAGCAGCTGGAAGCCGTGATAAGCAGTGCAGAGAACTGCGAGCAGGAGGCAGCCTACCACTGCAAAAAGTCACGTCTCCTGAATACCCCGAGTAAGTGCCACCATCCCAAATCTTTCCTTCTTAACTCTTATTGATTACACAGCAGGTACAGGCCACACTGCAAGTGAGGAGAAGAAAAACAAACAACCAACCAAACACAAAATTAATAGTAGCAATATAGAATGGAGTGAAAAACCTTTTAATTTCTTGGATACTTCTGTGCAGTGCTTGTCCTCTGGTGCAAGAGTGTACGAGCTCTGCAGGGGAGTTTTCAGTCCCTAAATTCATGTGTGCACAGACCTTGAAAACTTCTACAATGGAAAGTGCAGCCTAGAAACCACAAAAACTTTATTTAGCTGTTGGCAAAGAAATGTGCTTATTAACTTACTGTTTCTGTCTTTATATTAAATATACAAAGTATACCCAAACGCTTCCAGACTATTAATGTTATGAAGGGGAGGGGTGTACCCTCTTCTGAGTCCCACAGCCCTGAAAATGATGTTTAAGTACAGTTTGGTAGTACAGTTTCTGGGCCAAAGCTAGCTTTGCCCTTGCGATAGAAGGAATACATATTTTGCCCTGACTTAATGCAGCAGAAAAAAGGAAGCAGAGGATCTGATCAATTTGTGTTTCTCTGCAGTACCAAATTTGCAGTGGCTACTCAGAATGTCTGCCTTCTACTCAGCTCTGTCTTGATGTCAGGATTTTACATTTGCTTATCCAGAGAGATGAATAACATTAAAGGCAGGCTTCCGGCTATCTTCAGAGTCTCCTCTGGTTACTTGTAATGTCTGTATGGTCCTGGTGATTCTTTGATTATTTGCAACTCTTACATTTGTTAGTAGTGTAGAAGACATCCCACGTAAAGCCTGAAGGGGACCTTGCAATGGGGTTTCCTATTGTGTTAAAAACACATTGCCTAATGAGATGTATCAAAAACCCTCCTGGTTTCAAAAAAGTTACTATAACACTGAATGTTTATGGATCCAGTAATCAGATGCCTTACAGTCAGTTTATTTTTAAAAGCTGTGAGTTATGTCTTTTGTTATTATCAGTTTTACCAGCCAAGAACTGCTTGTATTGGTAATTTTTTTTTAAAGAATGAAATGTTAATATCAGCATCCAGGGTAGAGCACAAAGGGAAAACAAAATGCAGGCATACCTGCTCATAAAGAGGGGGAAATGATGTCTTACACATGCTTTCAGTGTTCCTGACTTCTGTATCCCACACCACAACTGACATGTTATAAAGATAAAATTCCACAGGAATTATTTCTGAAATGTTTTTTTAAAGATGACCACCACAGTATTAGAGCAGGTCTGCATGTGTTTTGACTTTGCACATTCTGTGAGGTATTTGGTCATGTGTATGCAGGAACATACACTCTGAGTGTGTTTTGAGACACCCCTTGAATGTGGGACCTCTCTAAAGCTAGGGATACTTCTTCAGAATCCAAACCTTAGTAAAAAAAAATAATGATAATCTTGTGTAAATTGACAGTATGCAAACTGTCCATCTTCAGGGCTAAAGTTATCAAACAACAGGCAGACTGGCTAAGATGGTTCCTGACAGGCAGCTTGTTCTCCACTTGTCAAGGACCAAATTTGTGACTCAGATCCTTCAAAGGAGAGGATGTGGGGATGGTGTCCAGCATTCTGACTTGCGCCTTTGCAGTTGCTATAGTGCCACTGTGGTCCTGACAGTTGGCCACACAAGAGTTGCACAACTCATTACTCTTTATAACAACTTCATCTGAGAGATAATAATAATAAAAAATTACAATCCAGTGCTGCACATGTGGCAGACACTGCCATTTTTTCCTCTTTTTTTTCTTCCTTTTGTATACATTATAATTACCCTTACAATTTTTCGAATTTTCATCCTGAACTTTCTCAGTAGTCTAATGCTTTAAGTTTGGCAAGTTGCGGAACATGCTCAAAAATAAATTGTTTCAGTCCTTGAAATGACAAAATAAGGGTAATTTGTTCTTAGCGGAGTACTGAGTATTTTTAAATGTTAGAAAGGCATTGTTTTCCTCAAAGTCTTAAAAGCTCTATTAATTGATGTTAATTTTAAGGTGAACTGCTAGTATATTATAGAAGAGCCTAGAGACCCAGGTGTCTTGAAGAGCTCTAAGACTTAAAGAATTTCCGCTCCTAAAGTTGAATATGAGCTCCAAGTGTGAATAACTTTAGGGTATTTTTGCTGGACTTGCTGCAGAAGATTCTCACCTGTGTTGTTTATGCCCAGAAATGACTGGAGGGACTTTGATTTGGGGTCAGAGCAACAGAACAAAGATCAAAACTCTTGGGTTTTGTTTCTTGATTTGGCCTAGGCTTTTGGATGCCTGAAGCACTACATTCTCTCTGTGTTGCCATAATGTGTAAATGCAGTTAATAAACCACACTTCAGATCTTCCTTCAGAAGCTGGTATACGATGTACACATATTGATAACAATATTGCTTTCATAGGCCAGAAAGAAACGTTACCTGACTTAGTCCGGTTTGCTCAATATCACCTCTCACTAATACCTCTGGACTGAGCCCAGTGGTGAATGCTTGATGGAAAGGCATATCCCAGAGGTACATCTGATCTTGACAAAAAGCTATAAAATTTCCCCTTCCTTCAAGAAATCTAATCCATTTCTAAGCTTCCTTTCATTTGGTTGTTTGTTTTTTGTTTTTGTTTTTTTTTTCCTCAGGGAGATGGAACACATGATTAGGATATTTCAGCTGATAGCACCAACACACCAAATCTTTGTCTTCCGGACCTAAACACTATCATGTTTCACAGAGAAGCAATAAAAAGATTTCTCTTTCCTCTTGCATTGGTAGTGTTACTCTCCAAAAAAGCTGTATGCTGTTACATAGTAATTTTGGCTTTCACAGCTTTGACATGGGGGAAAGGGACAAGCAAGGCACGCAGGACTGCCTCAGAGAGAAACCCAGGAAGGCTTCTGGATTACATAAAGTTGTTCCAGTTTATATCAAGGAATTTGTCTTTCTTCTCTTTATATTCTCTCTTGCCCTGAAGACACAGGCACATCCCCAGTGGGTGTGATTGAGCGTAGTATCCCCATTGAGTCACTTGGATTTACATCTGCAGCGTGTCAGACATGCAATCTGGCAGTTGGCAAAGGAGTTTACTCATCTCCACCTCCTGCTGTCTGGAACAGCCTTATAAGTTCTCACTGTCATAGTATGGTTTAGCTGCAAGCATGTCTTTGAAAGCAAAAATTAAATTGCCCTGAACTGCATTTTTGTACATCTCTGCCATCAGACAGATTTTAGGAAGGTTTGTGAACATCAGAGTAGATGTCTGTTCATCAAAGAAAGAGCTGGCTTTCTTATGGTGCTGGCAAATGAAACTTATATGACCGGTTATTGCAATTTTCTCGTGACTTTTCCATATCTGTTGGAGAGACACACAACCAGAGCAAATCCGACAGTTGGCATTAATTAGGAAAGTCATCCACACTCTTAGGAAAAGATTGCAGACTTTACCACCACCTTATCCTTAGATGTAGAGACCAAGTCAAGCTAGGAGGAGAGGAGGGGGGTGGGCAGGAAGCTTGGCCTATCTCTAAATGTGCTGTCTGTGTTCTGAGACTATGAAAAGAAATGTAGCCCCCTAGGTCTTTAATTTCCTTTCTTTATGGAGCATTTCAGGCAATACCTAGGAAAAGAGTATGTGTGCAAGGGTAGATGCTTGTGTGCCCATTCATGTTTATTAAACTGTTAACATACAAGATGTTTGAAGGTATGAAAACACTTTATTAACTGAGTAAACCCTTGGATCTGACTGAATTTGCTCAGTTTTCTGGAAGCAGTAGATGTATTCAAATGCTTAACATTTATGAATCTGCCTCGCATCCACCTTATCAAGGACTTAGCACTGACGGCTGTATCAGTGGCAGGATAGCTTGCTTTACAATAGTTGGCTGACAGTCTGTCAAGTTCATAGTACATTTGTGTAGGCAGGGACTGAGAAAAGATCAGTCCTAGAGCAAAATCAAATAAATAGGAATGTTTGGTGGTGGTGGGCTTTTCCTGGCTTCTTCCTTATTTTTCTTTTTCTAGTAGAATAACCACAGCATGTCACCTCAGGCTTAGATTTCAAGCATCCCCCCTAAGCTACTCACCTCTTTCCTGATCTTCCTGCCTATCCCTCTTATGGTCTGTCAAGTCCCATGGTTACATGACTTGTACCCAGGTTTCCATCTCCTCTTCTCCCCTTTCCCTCCCAGCTAGTTCCATATCTCAGTGTCAAGCTGCACCATGTGCCGTCACCAGCTCTGTGACTCCTTATGTCAGGCAGCTGTTAGCCCTCACTGGTGAACCACTGCATTTGCATTTTGTAACTCCCTATTAGAGGGAAAGATGTAGTGCTACCTCACAGCAGGGAACATGTCCTAATTTCTGAATTTAGACTTAAGATATAATTCTGCTGCTCAGGCAGTTCAATGTCTTTCAAGCTCTAGCCCTGTATGTTGCTAGAACTCTGTCTGTGCACGCTCCCTCCTTGGTCCCATATGAGACCAGTGATGTCAAAGCTGCTAAGAAATGTCCTTCAGGGTCCTGCCTCCAATAGAGGATGGTGGCGAGATGCAGCTTAAGGTGAGTACACAAGTCTGGTGTCTTCAGCACATCCCTCAATATGTCCCCATCACCCACCGTTGCTCAGTTAAGGGCATTAGAGTTTATGCTACTGCCAATCCCTTTTAGTATCTACTATGGATCTGTTTTTCATAAACTTACCTAATCACATTTTGAACTTTATTATGCTGCCTGCCTCTGCAGCCACCTAAGAAAGCAAGTTCCAAGAGTTCCTCACTTGCTGTTTTACAGAACTACATTTGTGGGGGGTTTAATGTGTTTTTGGCTGCTATTTTGCTCAGTGCAGTGAGTTCTTGTATTGCAGTATGCAGTGAAACAGAGTTTTGTGCTCATCCACTGTTTTTACAGTGCTCTTACTCTTCTTGGACTTTCACTAGCTCTAGTATTTTTTTTCAACTGAAGTGCCCCCAGTTTTTGAGATGTGGTTTGCACCAAGGTTTCGTATAATAGGGACACCACTTTTTAGAGCAGTGTAAATCTTTATGGAGAAAGGAGTGTGAAACCTGGATTCTGATGAATCACTTTACATAGATGTATCAAGAGGTGATCTCAAATGACCCATAACAAGCATTCATTTACCAATGGGGTTTTACTCACTATTATTTTATGCCTTTTAAGTATAATTTCCAATTTATCATTCCAGGGACTTTAAATTGCTATTGCACTACCAGGGGACTATTTGTTCTTGCACAAAATAACTTTAAATTGTTATTGCATTACCAGAAGACTATTTGTCATTGCACAAAATAACACAGAACAGGGCAGTCCGCCCTCAAAAAGTGGCTCATGTTGAAAGGAGTGGTGGATAGGTGGTAGGTGTAGATTGTATGCAGTGATTATTCTTGAGTAAGTAGAATCCCTTTCTTGAGAATGACTGACTTGCCATCTGTGTGTCCATCACCATACCTTGTCTCTCCCCTCCAAAGTAGCAGTGCTGACAGCTTCTCTCACAAACACTATTTTAGATAACTTGTGCTATATTTAGAGACTTTTTGAACAGAGTTTGCCATAGCAATGCCACATACTCCCTTATTTGGAGGGAGAGATGCAGAGGCCATTTTTAAAGATGCTATGTTGGTTTTAGTGTGCAGCTGATTATAATGCAGGTGGTCTAAGCAGAATAAAAAACCTGTTTCATGAGGCAGGTAACTTGGCATCCTGCATGCATGCATCTGTGAGTAATGGAAATATCATTATTCCCATTTCTGACCCTTTCTTTCCCTTGCCCTATACAATCTCTCTAGACTGGCAGTGAGGTACAGTATGCTATATCTGCCAGGGAAGGAATAGCAGCTACTTGCACTACTTCTCATGCAGTCCTGTTGTGTTTCTCTGAGAGGGAAATGCAGCCAAGAGGCCAAATGACAGGAAAAAACATGGGAAGAAATCCTTGCTCAGTCATACACTGAATGGATTCTAACTTGGTGGAAGGAAACTGTGTTCCCTCTTTGAACCCCTCTGCAGGTGAGAGCAGGCTTATAATGGTACCTGGAGTGACATGAAAAGGATATGAGTCTCCCAGGATTGCTCCAATGAACACTAGAGCACCATTATCTGTGTTTTCTTTAGACACAACGTGTCAAGTGAGTTTAAAAATGCTTCTCACAGTGGGGACTGATAGAGTAGTGAGGAAGGAGCTTGTATGGGTAACTCCTGTTTGCTTCTATGGAATACATCCTTCATTCTTCTGCTGATGCTGGACATTTCTGTTGCTTTTTGTGGTGGTTTGTTTGGTTTTTTTCCTCCCTTGAATGTCTGGGGTTTTTTGTAAGTCTAAGGAGCAGTTTTGGAAAAATACTTTTTTTTTTTTTTTTTTTTTTTTAAATTTTTATTTTATTTTAAAAGACCTTCTATGGTTCATTTACAAAAGAAATTTGTCACTCCAAACTGAATAGATCTACTATGTTTTACTGACATGGAAATGATCTTTTCCAATATAAAGGAAGCTTGACTAGGGATATTAATGAAGGCACATAGGACAGGTAAATGTAATATAAATGTAGACAACAGATTTTGAGCCTGGATTCTGGAATTCATTGCATGCACTATTATTGGTGGTGGTGCAAGGAAGTCAGTGCTGTGAACTGATGCTGCAAGGTGTTTACTTAACCTCTGTAACCTGTTAGTTTGGGACTTTTGATCCCAAAAACCTCTGTTTTGGAGTAAAGTTGATAATATCTTTTGCTCAGCCTGTGACACCTGTGGGATAGTGAAGTGCTCCCAGCTGGGCAATGACAAAGCGTTGAGTTCAGAGAATTCTGCAGTCCAAATGACAGTTTGGAAATGGATAGTTTTATGACATGCACATGTATGCCAGAACCAAACGTGTCTTAATTATACCCCTGGTTTGACAAACTCAGTTGTATAAACTATTCATCCACAGAGTTTGAAGAAGAGAAGAATTACAGGATTATTTCAGGCTATTCCAGCCAGCATTTCCTTAATTGTGAGCAGTGATAGTATTTTTTTTTTTTTTTTTTTTTTTTTTAGTTTGCAGGACTCACCATATTGTTTACAATTAATAAATAATGGTGACTAGAAACAAACAGCTAATCCATGGTTTGTTATATTAATGAGTCATTAGCTATGACAGCAACCTGTCCACCATCCAAGAAAGAAAGCAGGATTGCTGCCTGAGCAGAAAATTGTTCCTTCTCCCTCATTAGAGCCACAGTGGGGAGTGTGTTCTCATCACACTTCCCTTTGTCTGCTTCCTTCAGCTGTCTTATTTTGAGCATCTTGGACTCAGACTGTCTTACTGACATTAAACTAATTTCTCTGTATAATTTGGGTAAGTGCATAGAATCTTCTGATTCTGGAGAATAGCAGATGTAAGTCATAGAGGTGGAAGAGTTCTCAGCTGACCTCTTCTACTATTATGCCCCATGAATGGAACAATAGTGATTTACATTTCTATTTACATTATTTTTTAGGATAGAAAAGCATTTGGGGCTGTAAACTCTCAGTTTTATGATTGTTTTCAGTTCATTTGACCCCTGTTTTAAAGTATGTTCCCAGCAAGGCACTTGCAGAAAATCAGATGGAATGGAACCCCTATGCTTTGATTTTGTTTTAATTGGTCTGACCTATCCAGGAAAAGAGAGGTGTTAATAGACTATACACAAAATGATCAGTGGCATAACTTATTCATATAGTGCAAATAGGAGAATAGAAAATGTAAGCACGTGGAAAAAGGAGTCACGTTTTTACTCTGTATAGATTAAGTTAGAGCTCAGATTCATTGCTTGTTAATCCGAAGCCCAGGAATTTTACCCCCATTACAGTGTGAAGATAACCTATGGAAAATGAATTTTCTGTATTTGAAACTGTGAAGGCAAAGACAGGAGAAAAGAAACAATGAGGATCAGCTGAAGGCTATATTTTGAGATTACTTCATGCTTGGGATTCAAATAGCAGTGGAATAAAAACCTTCTTAAAGTAAAACATTAAATTACTCTTATATGAACTTTCTGGTGTTAAAGGGAAGCATAAAAATAGCTCTTCTAGGTGTCTGCTAAGGGTAAGCAAGCTTGGAGAAAAAGTCTCCAGACCCTGGGGAAACAAAGGTGGGTAATTCTTACACTGCCAAGAAGCATGGTTTTTTTGAGAATTGTTTACATGCCCCCAACTTGGACTGATTTGCAGAGGACTAGATTTCGCTGAAAGTTGACAAGTACCTAGAAAGATGTGGTGACCTGAAAGAAAATAACACTTTAAAAACCTTCTTTAGAGAAACTTTTTTGATATCTGCTGGGCCAGAAATTTTGAGAATAAAAAGGAAAAAGCTTTTGAGCCTGTTTTTTTTCCAAGCCCCTTTGATAGGAAGAAGGCTCAGACTGATTTAGCCAAGGGGTATATTCCCACATGAGCTGTCCAGGACTCAAAGAAACACCAAGAGCCTTCTTTGCACTCAAGAGCAGAATTCAAAAGTCCCAGAAGAAGACTTTTTTTTTTGGTTTTTTTTTTTTTTTAACATTAGTGTTTAGAAAGGTTAACCAATTAATCTATGTAGTTTTCCTCTACAGGTAGATTTCTTGGTTATCAGCAACTGATGCCAATTTGGCCTGAAACTGGTATGGACCATTAGATTAATTTGAATGTACCACTCTAAAACCACTGGCCAAGTTCATGCAGCCACATAAATAACCTTAAGAAGAGTATTTCCTCCCAGATGAACACCTCTGAAATCTTGCACTCCAAGTGTGGGATTTATACACGTACCTCTTGTGCCTTGCCCTTCTGCTACTAGGGGAAGAATGAACTAGCTGGATCATTGTCAGGTCTAGTGTAAGATGAGTAGTTTTACTCTTTTTGGCTTTGAGCTAAAGGCTTTTTTTACATTAGCATTTGTTTGCCTCCCATTGTCACTGTGGTTTCAAGCTCTCAGATTTTATCCACATGAAACTACTTTGTTGTGAGGCACAAGTTTAGGGGTTGTTTTTTGGAGAGAAATCTTTATGACTGAAAGCTAATGTAACATCAGAGGGTGAGATTCTAGGACAAGTGGTCTTCTTCTGAAGTAGGCTCTGTCTCAACTCCCTTTGGCTTTTTTTCTGGCTCTGAAAAGTCAGTTTGATCCATTTGTTTTGCCACTGTAATATCTGTCGCCAAGCAGGGAAAGGTTCTCCTGCAATGAGAATTTTTCAAGTTCTGTTTTGTGATCCTGTTTCCCAGAGTCTCCGTGTTCAAAGCAGCAACAGTTTTCTAGGTCACTTTCTTCCCACTGCACACTTGTGTTCTGAATTCAGACAAAAAGATTGTGTTGCATTTTGTTTACTACCTCTGTGAGACATGCTAGGGCCACCAGTCAATCTGCAGAACATTAGAAGTACCTACTTAATAGAAGCAGAATTTTATTGAGTGAATAATTACATCCTGTTACTGCTGAAGTAATCACCCTACATACAACCTATGCCTCCAGAGGGAGGTATGTTCTTCACAAAATGCCACCCTGGACAGTTCATTTTACTTCTGTGCAAAGCTCCAGAATCTGTCTGACCATATTGTACTACAGGTTTTCATGTTTTCAGAGGATGAAATTTATGTTCCGTGAAATATGCCATTGCCAAAATTAATAGGTAAATGAACAGAGTGAAACAGACCATTAGAACCACTATAATATCATAGTTACTGGGTTGTGGCACAAAAGCAGAAACTAATGGGTAAACATAACCATATTATAGCGACAGGAGCCATCAATGTGCAGTACACAACTGTGGTTACACAATGGTAGGCAGTCAACCATTATGAAATACGATTTAGCAGCCAGGCCAGTTACAGGTAATCTTGCTTAGAACAACATTTCCCTTGGCTACTTTCTTTTAGTTGATAAATGTCAACTATTTTCTGCCCGTCCTACTAGAATTTCATTTCAATTTCACAATTTTCATAATCCTTTTTTTTTTATATTACTCTGAACCATGATACTGAGATTTTTTTCTTTGTTCCTGAGGCATGAACAGATTGTTCCTGAATATTCATGCAAATAGGAATTCAGCCAAAGGCCTTCAGAGTAAGTGTTCACTGTAACACCTTGAAATCTTTTTGATACCCTTGTCTTTATTTCTACTCTAAAACAATGCTTCATAATTTTAAGTGAACACTCAAACAATGTCTAATCAAGATAAACAATTCATAGACTGAATTGTGTTTGTATAACATGATTAAAAAGCTTTGAATAGCTAACATCATCATAACGTTCTATTAATGGGCAGGGTGAGAAAAGCTACAATAACGAATGATTTGACTAAAAAATTACAAAGCTCAAAGATATGCAGGATCAGTTCCACTGGATAACAATATATTTATAAGGATTTAGGCAAGCAAGATGCTGGATTAACTCCTTGGTTATTACATCTTTCATTAAATTCCACTTTAGTCTAAAACAAACTACAAAATACAGGAACATTTTAAAAATTGAGATATGTAGAGAAGTTAACAAGTTCATCCATAGTTGTTAGTGCAGTATTTGCAATCAGCATCTAAACACTTAAGCACTGATAGATTGAAAAAGACAGTACTCTGTTCTTAAAATAGAGAAATGTCCCCCACACTGTTGAGGAGAGGGGGGTGGAGAAGTGTTTTTCAGCCTGGTTACTGGAGTGGTGCAATATAAATTAGAATACCATCTCTGGCCATTTTCTGCAGCCGGGAGAGGGATTGATGCGGGAGCTCCTCCAGATCGCTGTGCCACTCAAGGGTTTACTCATGCAGGAGGACTTTGACAGTGACTGACTAAAATAGATTCAGAGCTGCTTTATTCTGCTGAAGTGTTTCAAAGTAGTTGGAGCACAGGAGAGAGTTGGGTGCTCAACTGTTTAGCTTTCTGTCAGAGGTTTTCACTCCATGCATATGCAAAAATTAATCAGTTACTTTGGTCTTAACTGAGCAAGATTTTTTGAGGGAATATGTAGCAGGGAATTGAGTCCTAATAATAGACTGCTACAAGGAAGGCCAAAAGGGTTAAGAGCTAGCCTAAGCAACAGCCAACATTGTTAATTGCATTCTTGGATGCCAGGCAAACCAAGAGTTTCTCTACACAGCAAAATAAAACTCTGTGGAAGTCATATATGTGTAATGCATGTAATTTAACATATCTTTCTACAGCACATAAGTGTTTCCACTGAATAATATGTGAATTTCCAAAACTACTGACACCTGGTAAAATAGTTGTACCTGACACTAGTTTTTACTGAGTAGATCTCCTTTATTGCTTTTACCCACAGCAAAAACAAAGCCAACTGAGGTTGCAAATATGCAAGTAAATCTTGAAATTGTAGTCCTCAAAGTCCTGCTTCTATTTATCAAGAGAATGCTGTCTTACTGTTACACTGCTACTAAATGTGAGATATTGCTATGATGAGTGTAACCTATGACAAAACAGTGAAAACTTGAATACGTTAAATGCAGAATTAGGTGACTAGTTGAGTGATAATATATTGCCTAACCTAATGAAAAGACATTACCTTTGAATAATGGACCAAATCGTAGATTTAATTATCCCAAGGCAAGGTAGTGGGTGCTTCATGCAGACAAGGTCAATTACCTTATCCAGAAGAGCCTGTTTGAAGTGTGTTATGAATAATTCACAGACATAGAAATTAGCTCTGAAAAAATGTCCCAACTATAATGTGGTGAAAGCATTCAATTTCTTTTTTAATGTATTTAAGATAACACCCAAAGGACAATTATGGCTGCTTAACTGTGAGACTCCTTAAATGACAAGGAATGACAATTGTGTGGTCAAATTCACATTATTGAATTATGCAGAAGAAGCATCACCATCATGGTCTCATCCTGTCAGGTCACAAGTAACTGATTTCAAAGCTCATATTGTATTTTTAAATGCTAAATGAAATTCGATCAAAGATTGATTAATTTATTAATGTTTCTCAATAGAGAAGACCCAGTTGTTACTGTACTAGCTTTGTTTACTTTGTTTGTTCGGGGCTTTTAGTTCTTTGACATTCTGGTGTGAAAACAAAGGTCCAGAGTGGTCGAATCATTTTTATGATTTTGGAGAGTCTGACAAACCCAAAGACGAGCCACTGGGCTTTCCAATCTTTAATCTGAAGATCAGTCTTCTGCTATGAGCACTAAATTGTGCTGTTTCTAAGACAATATTGTTCCAATCTAGGACTATTTAGCATTAGAGTTAAAACAATGATAGTAGCCATGGTAGCAAAATGCATACTCAGTTGACATATGGTGACCTTAGGTGTGAATTAGAAACGCAATAAACCTCTAAGTCTGGGGAATAACATGCACTCTCAGCATATTTTGATTCCACAGGCAAAACAATAACCTTAGCTTTCTCTCTTTGACTTTGCAATAAGTGGTAACGGCCAGGGGAAATCCCTCAGGGGCTGCAGTTTTCTAAGATGCCTGGCAAGAAGATGACTAATTCATCAGGTGCCTCAGTTTAAGTGCTGAAGTGTAATAGTGACATTTCATGGCCTTTGAGTTTACTTGCTTTATTTGCTTGAAAGAGAGAGTTCAGCAGGATTTTAGAGGGTGCTATAGAATTGTGTATCTAATGAGGCATACAGCTGGCCTGCGCCTGTTTCCAGTCATGTCAATGTCAAGAATCCCATTTAGTTCAGTAGGAGCAGATCTGGCACCCTGGTACTTTCAAAGGATGGTTTGAATAGAGGAGGATAAAAATTTACCACAAAGTCCATTTACAAAACAAGCTGCTAAAATATTTGATAAAGTAGGAAACCACTACAGAGAGATAGGAAAGAAAACTTCCATTAAAGCAAACATATTGAAAACTGTAGTTTTCTGTATGTAGATGGGGGTTTTTTTTGTATTCTCCATCATCCATCTTTCCTCCAAGGATCAATTCTCCAAAAAAAGCTCAAGAATTCTCTTTCCTCCCACTTCACTCACTCATTGGCCTCCACCCCAGTGTTTTCTGGGAGGACTTGATAAAGACTAGTCTGAGCCTAAGAGACTTGCTAGCTGATGTTCTTATTTGCATGCATGAATTTGAACAGATGTTTACATAGTAGTGTTAAGTAGGCCAGCTGTTTTGGAATCATGTATTTCATTTAAAGTAAAGCTGTATGGTTCAAACCTTTACTCAACTATGGAAGAGAAAAGAAACGTAAAGACAAAAACATTTCTTCCCCTATTAGGAGGTGGCTTCATTTATGCATGTCAGTTTTCTGTATCTCTGAATTTACAGCATAATACCAACAACTCTTACCTAAATCTCTGGGCATTTGCACCTTATCTTGACCAGCTGAATGCAGATGGAAGAAAATAGAAGCACAACATCAGCATTGAAAAACATTTTTTGACTTAGGGAAGAAAAAAAGTACCGAGACAAGAGGAGGGGAGTGAAGTTATCACTTTTCTTTAAAAGAGGTTGCTTATTGCTGATTGTTTCTGCGGTCTGTTCTGTAATGAAGCATACATCAGGGTAATGTTTGCCTTTGCATTTGTTCTGCTCTTCAGATGAGAGAAAAAACATAATCCTTAGGAGTGTATTACAGCCATAAATATGTAACTTGTATTTATAAATTCCTTAATGTAAATCTGAGTAGAAATCTTTCATTATTATGGAGGTGTACATACTCATACAGGCATATGTGTAGAGAGAAAAGGTTGGTGGCAGTGGCTCTCATATATTTTTAAAAGAAGTTTTCCCCTCAGAGGTTCCTATTTTAAATACGAGTCTTGGGTCTGATCATCCATGACTTCATTGCCTGCCCCGCTGGACCTCCATGTCTTGAAAAGAAAGCAGGCAAATGATGTAGAGAGTTATATGGAAGTGATTGAGCCAGTTATTTTTTGTACTGCTGTTGAAGAACTCTAATGATATGTACTAATGTATACCCTCTCAAAATCCTACACCAATCTGAAAGAGACTTACCTGCCTCAGTTGTATTGTTTCCACCCAAGCACTACCATCTGGTAGAGATGTCTGCATCTCTCCAAACCAGTAGTTGACAGGATTTGTATACTTGGTTTGAGGAAGGTACACTCAGTTAAGGAGCCTTACTGTTGGAAGGAAACATGATAATGTATGTGATGATCTTGTGGACTTTTGATTCACAGCCTTGATGCAGCCCACAGAAAGATTTGTCTCATCAGCTGAGATGAAAGGCCTGTGGTAGAGGGTTACATTGCGAAGATCTTGATTCTTACTTCATGAAGCTTGTAGATTATGCATTGGCTCCAATGGTGATTCTTTCTCTTACCATTAAATACAGAAGATACATAGGCCTGTTCTGCTTTTGGAAAGAGAGGAAGGACTAGGACTTCTCATGGTTGCATGGTTCTTGTTCTTCTGCAGCCTCTGCCCATTCCAGTATTGACCGCAGTGGTAAAGCTACAGCTGAGTTCTGCATTGAGCTGTAGGAGCAGAAAACCATCTTCAGCTGAATAATAATCTCTATTAGTGACAGTAGACCTGCTGAGCATAGCTGAGCAGTTCATATTCTATTCAGTACAGTCTGTGCAGGAATGTATATACACACCCATGTTTGTTACAGTTTTATAGAGAAATACACAGGAACCTGAGACCAATTAAATAGCAAAAACTAAATAGAAGATCTAGTTGAAAGATATAAACCTGTTGCTAACAGGCTGAAGAAAAGAGCTGCAAATTGATTAAGCAATTCCACAGAGAAGACAGATTGTTATCATCCTGACCTTTAAGGCTGTTCAGGATATATCAATAGGAGCATCTTCTGAGTACAGTGTTCTATGAATTTTTTCATTTACATTGTCTTGTTTTTCTCTTTATGTTCTGGCTTGGAGCCAGTTCATTTCATGGTCTTGCATATACATATGTTCTGCTACAGCTGCATTTTTCCGAAGTGCCCAATTTCACAGCACTCTAGCCTTCCTTAGTATGACAAATGGTGCCCCTGCTGCTCTGACCAACAAAACTGTAATTGCAGCCCTGAGACACGGACAGCTGAACTAATGCCATGCTTTAGTTTGGGTATATCCTTAAGTTAAAATTTGACTGCATTTGTTTATTGTACCCAAATTTCCAATTCCACCACTTAAGACATTAACTGCTGACATTAATTGTAATACTGAGGAAAGCAGAATTGCTCTGCAGTTGAAAGCAGTGTCAAATCAGCATTTATTTATTTAACATTAGTCTGTAATGTGTTGTAACACATCAAACTATAAACAAGTTTAATGAGTTGCGGTAATGTTTGTAGCCTCCCAAAGATACTGGAATGTAGTTCAACAAGTTGTTTGTTGTTTGAGGGTTTTTTGACAAAGAACTTAAAACTGGACTTTTTCCACTGCTGTGCTGGACTTCGTGATCATAGTAAATGCAACTGAGTGTTTTGCCAACTAACACGTTTTAGGAGCAAAAAACAATCCAGTTCAACTGGCCCTGTGAGATTTCAATTCAGTAGGGATGTGAAGAAAGAGTAGGAGGAGAGGCTTAGAGCGTGATTTATCTCTGCTTGTCCAAGCTGCCTTTCTGGCTCATAATTAGTGCAAGACTCAGAAATGTGCCTATATTATTCTCTAAACTCTTTTCTAGGTGTTGGTGTCATTTTGTGGTGGTTTACAATGCCTGTCTTGTAGAGGACAGGAAATATATTGTGTACTCTGCACGTGGACTTTTACAGGTGTTTAACATTATTTAAATATCTTCCTTTTTTGCCATTAAAAGAACCCAAAACAACAAAATAATAACAAAAAAGCCCTCTGGCTTTTTATCTAGAGCTTCATGGAGCATGATACTGGATTTCCCTCTTACCAAAGATGCTCATTTGGTCAAATAATTTTACAGGGAACTTGAGATGTGATCTCATTTTCCAAAGGATTCTGTCCAAAACAGAAACACCATCCCAATAATATCTGAGATATTTTAGGAAAATCCTCTAATTTATTTAATTAGGGATTGGGGCTTCAAAGTGATTAGCAATATGTTATTATCTCTTCTAATTTATGTTCTATTAAGACTGTTTTTCTATTTTTATTCCAGTTCAGAAATTCAGCATATTTACTGATGATATTTTCTGATTTCTTTAAGATCAATCTAAGCTATGAAATTCAGTTATTATCAGCCACTTACAGGAACCAGTTAGTAGTTGCACTTCAGAAAGGCGCAGTGTGGAAACGACATTGTCCTAACGACTTTCTGGTCAGATTCACTCCGTGTAAATAGATTTTATTCTCTAACTGTCAGCCATGCTGTGTTAACCTGGGAGCTGAAGGACAAGGTGTGTTCTCATTGCTTCATGAATCAATATTGCTAATAAAGATTCCCTATACCCAAATCTAGTTTTTATTATTCCTAGAAGCTGCCATTGCAAGTGCAATGGAAACAAAATTAATCTGTCTTTTGTGGAGGGTTGTCGAATCTGAAGACAGTCCATTTCAGTCACTAGTGACTGTATTGGTGAAATGTTAGAAGGGGTGAAAAAGCAATAATAAGGATCCTTTTCTCATTATTAATGCTGATAGTTAAAACTGCATATATAGGAAACAGTTCTGTTGAGTAAGGTAATTCCATTTTTACTCAGACACTTTTCAAAATAAAGAGAGGAGAAGCACTGTTATTAGCATATGTAGTTCCTCCCAAAGGACAGAGCAAAGATTGCTTTCCACAGCATGTTTTTCTGCAACTTATCCAGTCTCCTATTAAATGTCCCAAATGTCCCCATTTTATCTATTTTCTTTTCCTAGTTTATCAAGCTGCATTTTATCATGGGCAGGATCCAGCAAGCTGTCCATGGCTTCCTGCAAGAATTGGATTCATCCGTATATTAATTCCACTCAACTTTACTCCAGCTTGCTTGTGTTCATAAACAGTCAACCTGCTCTTAGTTATGCCCCGACTTTCAGACCACTATTAGGCCAGGCTGCAGCCCTAGGTATTTGGGGCCTTCCTGGTGAAAGGCCAAGGCTGGTAGGCAGGTGAGAGTACCTGAGCCTGGCAGCCATGCAGAGCTGCGGGCTTTGCTGTACAGCTCCACGTTGTACCACACTGAGTGGATGAGGTGCAAAGTGCTGTAGGTAGGGTCCCTCTGTTACTCTTCATCCATGCCCTGTCCCAAGAGCTTGAGCCATGACAATGCAGAACTCAAGATGGATCAAATATATAATTAGTTTTTCTTTCTTACCCCCTTTGAAAATCAATCCTTCAGGCCTGTATTTCAGTTGCTGCATACCTATGGATGGTTCTCTTGCCTGTCTCAGTGACAGCCAGAGTTTGTCTACGGAATTCTCACATCCTGAACCTGTTTAAGAGGAGGGCTGGACAAAACAGTTTCCAGCCTCAACCATTCTGTCTTCCTGTGAACAGCTTGATGCTGAGTCAGTGCCAATCAGCACGACTACTCTGATTTTATTGAAACTGTATGCTTTTATACCAGTTGCTGTATCTGGACTTTATTGTTCCTGGAAAATAATAGCAAAAGAAAGAGCTACAAAGTGTTTCTTCCTAGAAGTCTGTTCTGGGATAGTTGCTTATAATGTAGTTTTACCATTCTATGAAAGTTGTTTTCTCACTTCAACGTTTCCATGAATAATCGTTGAATACCAGGTTTTCTTGTAGTGAAATGATTGGTTTATGGTTTGATGCACCATTCACAGTCTTTGATGCTTCAACTATTCCCCTCTGTCCTCTGCAGTTTTATTTCTGTGCTCTGAAATTGCTTTCATCTATGAAAACTTAAATAGCATTTAAGAACTAAAATTGCTGTGATAAACTACTATTCTCACCTCGCAATATTTTATAAGGTGCTTTAGTTCAGTACTCTCTCCTTACCTTGTAGCCCTTTCACATCCATTATAAAATGCTTTAAAAAGTAAGTTCTAAAGAAGAGCGTATGATCTGTCTAAACTCATAAACTCAGTCATCTCTTCCACTCTTTCCTCCATTCCATGTAGGCACCTCAAGCAGTTAGCTCATAAGATAATGTGGGCGGGATTCAGTAGGACATTGAGAGAGTGGGCTGTGTTACTAGCTGCATACAGGGTGGCTGTAACTCTCATTCCTATTGTCTTCCTCAGGCCCTAGAGAGTCACTGAATACTGGTCTGCTGCAGGTGCAGAGAACCCCACAAGAACTGGAATGACATGATCTGGTTTATCTTCTCTTTATTAGCCCATAAATTCGGCACCCACTACTACTTACTCTCACTATTTTTATACTTATGCAGAAGAACTGATTAAGAATGAAAGACCTTTTCCTGGGCACTGTATTGAGCCACCTCATGAGATGACCTTTCAGTGGAAATGAGTGAGAGGGTACTGGTGAATGAGGATGAGAGTGAACACATAGGAGCTGGCTGAACAGTGTCAGGGCAAGAAATGATGGCTTCATCTTATTGCCATTATTCTTACTGGCTATACCTACGATACAGGAAAAAAAGTCCAGACATCTGCTGAGCAGGTCTTGCTCCTCTGGCTCAGGCAGGGTCATGTTGGAGCCCACTGTGGCTTATCCATGTTCATTATTCGCTTGCAACTGAATCCCAGGCACTGATGGGTTTCTGGTCCCAGTACAGAGTAAGGATGTGGCAGGACATGCAACAATGTCATAGACTTGTCTGTTCAAGCAATGCAAGGCTTATTTATCTCAATTTACCTAGAGGAATTAGGCTAAACAGAGAAAACGGGAAAGGAAAAGGGGAATGAGGAAGAGGAAAAGGAGTTGAAAGCAAGAGGGACAGTTTCAAATTGAAGGTGAGCTGGAATGCAGAAAATAGAGGAAATGAGATAATTTTTTGGTTTCATCAGGGTCGGGTACCCAGTTCATCTTCAGCAAAACTGCTGGAGATTCAAAGCTGCTATTTTCTGTTTTGTCATTTGTCCCTAAAAGCTGTAATCTTCTCTGCATTTTTGGTTTGGGTTGTTTGTTTGTTATTGTTGTTTTTCCTAACCTGCATGCCTTCAGCTCTTCGCATCATTTCTGTTGATGGCTGAAATCCCACTTGCATCTTTCAGGAAACTTGTCACTTGGCCAGAAATTTATTGAGAAAACAACCCAGCCTGAGCTGGCAAAGGAGAATGCAAGTACTCATAATATTTTCAGCCTTTTTTGGCCTTCAACAGAGACATTCATGAGGCATAGAATTTTAGTTTGGATGTAGATTTAATCTTCCTCAGCATCTAAAAGTGTTTGGGTTTTAAATCCTTACGCCCATCCTCAAATCTGTCTCTCAAAGGGTTGATGAAGATTTTGCTTTTACTGAAATGCTGTGTGTGATTGCATAACTCTGTCATTGCAGCTAGCGGTTCTGTTCATTAGCCTCCTGTTAAATCTAGAAGAAGTAAAAATCCATGTTTATTTACCTTCTTTCTGCCCATTGTCATCTGTGAGAATATCTTAACAATTATATGAAGTACAGAGCGCACTGTGATAACAGCTGTTCCAGAGGCAGAGTGATTTCTCTCCTTAAGAGAAGCAGACAAATGCTACTGCATGGGGGTTTTTTGTTGTTTGTCTTGGGTTTTGGTGGTTTTTTTTTTTTTTTTTTTTAAGCAATTACTTCAGCCTGGGACTCCGTGAAAGCAGTGCACCTTGGCAGCAAAGCTTAATAATGAGAAAAAACTGTCAACAAAGTGCTGCCTTTCTTTCCCCTTTTCCTAACCAAATAGGAAAATAACAAAATAAGTCTGGAATGAGGGACAGATTTTGTGATTAAACAGATCTTGCCCAGGGAGTAGGTCCACTGGTATTAGCAGGACTACTTCACTTTCGGATAATTGCTCTAAATAAGGATTCTAGGACCCGACTAGAAATTGTAATCAAATTCAGTGAGAATCTTAGTAACATTGGGCAGCACCTTTGCTACTCAGTGCAGAATGGTGATTATCTTGCTTCAGTGTTTGACCTACTGTGATTTCCAGCACAACCATGTTTGCCATCTCTGAAAATTAGAGCAGTGGGTTACAATTTTAAGAAAGAAAAAGGAATATAAAAGTAGCATAATTGCCATGGGGAAGTAAATGGCATTTACTCATGCCATTGAGTAAAAGGGAGGAAGTATTTGTTGGTCATTATGGCTGTACTGTAAAGAGGTACATGGAAGCAGAGCAGTATGGTACAAAAACAAGTGGGTACTTGATGGCTGACTGAGTAAAAAATGTTCAAAGGAACCATGTCATTGGGGACTCTCATTTTTTCCTTATTACATAAATGATTTTTTCCCCAAGATAACATGATCTTGAGTTACAAATAGGGTCGTTTATGAAGTGCAGAGAGGGTAGGTATTGCTTCCATAATTGCCAAGGCAGAGCCACGAGACCCTTGCTGAGGGCTGTAAACCAAAGAGCAATTTTTTTCACTGTCATATGTCAGCACCCACTTCAAAGAATGTGTAGCATGTACTGGTTAATACAGCACAGCTTGAGTTCTCCCCATTTTGTGTTATTAGTATATTTTCCCTGTGGTGTGAGTTGTTGTTTAAACCAATACAGATTCTGAGTCATTAATACCACAGACTTCTTCACTGAACAAACAGCCTCTGAGAATGTATTAATTTTCAGTTTTCCACTGAATATGAAATGTTTCTCCAGTTTGTCCATTTCTTGTCCAGAATTATTATAAATACTTTTTCTTAGATTTATCAAAACAGTATTTTTTTTCCTGTTGAAAGACCAAAGTGGAAGAATTTGGTTTTACATCAATTTAATGGTAAAAATTCTAATATAAAAAGGCTATGAAAATGGTATAATGGAAAAAAATTAAACATGGGAAAACAAGATCTTGGTAAACCCTTGCAAAAAATACTGAATCACAGTTGTCCCTTGTTTTCACTCTCTTACCCCTTTCTCCATTTATTCAGAGCCTTTTAAAAATTGATTAGCTGAGACCATAATTTGTACTCTGGATAGGCTTCTGAATTCAGTTATTCAGGTTGAAATTGCCTCATATACATGTATACATATATACAGATACACGTATAAAAAATATGCTAACTGCATGTTTCACATTGTTCAATATATCAGGTGAGCCATTTGCAGAATTTGATATTTTTGGAGTAGTTGGTGTAAACAGACATTTTATGTTTTTGAGTACAGTTTCAAAGAATTGGGTTTGATTGCTCTATGCAATTCTACAATCAGTATTTTCCTAATTCTCACTAACTCTTGATATGTGAATCTTTCTTCTTAGAAGAAAACAACATGGATGTAAATTAATCTACATTTTCATCAGTAAAATTGATATATGTAAGTTTTAAAAAATTCAATTCTGCTTAACTTGGTTTGAATTTGGAAGGAAAAAAGAGCATGAAGATTGCCAAGAGAATGTTGTTTCAGTACAATGCGGTTTCAGTGTTTCAATAGAAAAATGCAAATAAATTGACTCAATGTGGTGGTGAAAAAGACATTTAACTGACCTGTTTCAGAAACTTGGGTACCCCAAAAACCTTGGCTGTGTTAGGGGTATATAAGCGCTATGTCAGACTTTAGGTTTATAGAGCACAGGGGTATAACACGAGATCCAGTTTATTTTGTTATATTTCCATAAATTTTTTCCAGATTTTTTATTTGTTGTGATAGCAAGAACAACCTGGAAAATGATGCAGACAAATCTTGACAAATATTTTAAACATAGTACTTTTAAAAATGCATGGCTTTTGTTTAACTCATGCTGTATAAACATAAAAGTCAATACTAAGAATTTCTGCCTATATAAGGGCAAACTGAGTTCACAAAAGTTGCTTGGAATTTATACATATAGTGATTTAGTCCTAAATGTTTCTGGAATATGCTGTTTCTGTGTCTCCTCCAGCTTCTGAGTGCCTATACAAATACTTTTTGAAAAAATTCTTTGGCATTTAAAACCTGAGCAATCCTTAACCCTTTAAAAATAACTTGTATTTCTAGCAGTGTCAATGTCTCCTAATACAGAAAATGAGAGAACTGTCAACAAGAGGGAGATTTAAGAAGACAGATATTTTGTTGTAAGCTAGTAGAAGGACACCGAATACGTGTTCAGCCATTCTTGTCACTGGAAGAGGCAGATATGCAATGCAGGTGAATTTGATCTCAATCTGCATCTCCTTCTAAGGATCTTTGGTAACCAATTTCACGTGTATGCTCTCCTTTTCATAGTGCTCAGCCTCTGTGCTTGTTAACTGTACAGTCTGTGCCAGCCTTGCTTCTGCTGGAACAGATTTCATACAGAGAGCTAACAATGAACTGTTTAGTTAAGCACATTGACAGAGCAGGTACTGGGGATCTGCTGAACAACTGACATCTGGGAGGAGCTTACTCTCTGTGCCTTGCTGGATGGACACTGAGTTCTTGCCCATATGTATGGCAGTATTGTATATGTCAGGGTTTTCAGAGTCTTGGCTCTTTGGATACACACATACAGCTGTTGAATAGACCACAAAGAACCAGCCTATGGAGACAGGTAGAGGAAAACGTCAAGATGATCAGCTGAAGATGATATCCCTTATTCTTTCCTTTCAGAAGACCTGTGCCAAAACCTTACTTTCTGCAATCTGCCTGGCAGTGTGAATGAGTAGCAGTATTTGTTTTGATACAGTATTCAGTGTGCCTGTTTAGTTTTTTTATTCAATGCGATATTAAATTATGGTAAAAAGAGTAGTATAAATATCACAGCTGTTCGCAGAGGTTTCCAGACAATATAATTACTCAAAATGTTATTGTCCTCTGCAGAAAATAAAACAAAAAAAATGCCTTTCTTAAAGATTTTTTTATCAAAATTAAAACCTACCAAAGGCAGCTTAAGCAGTACAGAAGAAAATCACCTGAAAGAAACTGGTCTCTGTTCTGTTACTGGTGAATTAAGTCACTTGGAGCTTGTTTGTTTTGCGTGGTTTGAGATTTTTTTTCCCAATGTTGTCCTTCAAAATCATAGTATGGAGTTCAAAGAAAACCCTAAAAAATTTTTATAGGAGTTTTTTTACTGTTATAAATAGACAAAAATATATAAAAAAGAATACTTTTATTTGCACAGTAGGCTTTTGACAACTTTTATTTCTAAATAATGTGTTTTTAGGTACAATGTAAGCACTGAATGAATCATAGAATCATAGAATCAGCCAGGTTGGAAAGGACCTCCAACCCTTGATCCACTACTGCCGTACATACCAGACTATGGCACTAAGTGCCACATCCAGTCTCAAAAAAGAATTAGTAGCGCTTCTTATTAGTGGGCTTTTTAGCTTAGAAATTTTTAAGTAGAATTTTACTGACTTATGTAACCATAAGGTTATAGGGTCAAGTTAAATCCTTGATTAATGTCATGGATTTGGTCTGTGGCTTTATCACATATAGGGAATTAATTCATTTTGAGGTGGTGGAGAATTGATAATGCTTTGAAAAAATTATAATACCATAATTACAGAAGTGAAGTTACTGCAAAGAATATACAGGCTCATAAGAAAGAATCTTAATCAACAGAAGTTGGCTAAATTCAATCTCAGTACAAGACATCCTCCAGCTTTGCCCAGGTATAACAGAGTAAACTTCTGGAAAGAAATCAGAGATAGATTAATTGGCATTGCTAGTGAAGTATTGCTTTGCTTCAAGATTACAGGTATATGACATACAATGTATGTTTCAGAATTCCTAAACTGTGCAAGTTGCTGTAGTACCTTAGATTTAAGAGCTTTTCTGAATACCTCTGTGATTTCTCATGTGTTAAAAAACTAAGCATGTGGGAAAGTGTTTTGAAGAATCAGGGCATAATATTCCTTAATAATACAATTGATTTCTAAGGGACTAGTTATGGAGAAAAATTTGCTCATCTTGAGAAAAGGGTGGCAGAACTCTGCATAATAAATAGAATTTTGGAAAAGACACTGTTTTTTTATAGTCTATTCCCTTGACAATCTAAGACTACTCCTTATAATGTTGAATGCTCTATTTTTTAGCACTGTATTTAATTTCCTTGTAAATTACTCAAACTATGGTTCTGCTACCACTTCCCCAGTCTATATCATAAATCAGAATGTGCATATGCTTGTTTGGTATTGCTCAATAAAACAAATAACAACAGATCTGAAAAAGACATCAGAAAACTGCTTATTCTTAATTTATGTGAATGATTGCTTATTTCACTGTTATGTTTAAGTGTATAATGACTTCTGCCAAAAGAATCTGACACATATTGCATTTGATTAATGAATGCCATTATTTGCTATTGGCCTGAAATATTTATCTTTATCTAAATATTTTTTTTCAGAATGGACAGTTTTAAAATTAGATTAAGCACTTCTGTATAATATCTATTTCTACTCCTAGACAAATCACCCTTTTATTCAATTAACATCACTATTCCAAGCTTTACCAAGTAATTTCCCAGTAATGTAGTATAAAACTGTTTCACTGTTTGCAACAATCAACTTCTGCACAAAAATCAGTTGAATAGAAAAGAAAGAAATCATAAACGTGTTGATAATAATATGAGATGTAAAATGAGTGTATACATTTTTGTAAGATGAATCCTTAGATGTTCTTGAATTGTGTTTTTCTAATGAGTACTTCTGGGTATTGGTCAAATTCATCATGTCTTAATTGTTGGTATCATGAGGATGCAGTTGCTCTTCCCTTTTTTATTTTCCTTTTCTCATGAATTTACAATTTAGCAGTCTAAACTTAGAAGGAAAATAAACATGAATTAATTTTGCCAAGTAATTCTAAAACTCATTTTAATTAGTCCCTTACACTCTACAGTTAACCGTGATTGCATTCCATATTTTAGTCTTTCTTGCTTTGTATAAGGAGAAATACTCCTTACTAACAATGTTAGTAGAGTAGAAGAATAAAATGATGCATCTTTCTACATTAGCAGTGCAGTTCAATTTTCCAAGCTCCTCTGATCAAAAATCTTGATATGTCAATTTTGCTAAATTTTGCCATCTACCTTAAGTATAACTGATTACATTTCTTGATTTAAGGATTAAGAAGTCAATGAAAAAGTTATCTGAGCAGGAAGACAAACTCAGTCTTAGAAAATGCTAATCTGTGACTTTCATTACATCTGATTCTGCTTATTGTATCTGACTATTAATACTTAATTCTTGATGCATTACAGATTCTGAAATTAAAAAAAAAATCTCTGTTTGTATAAATGCATAGATCTTAGAGCTCCTGTAGGTAGAAAATAGCTTCACAGAGATAAATTGATTCTCAAGCAGGGAAATACTTTTTCCCACTTATGTCCTACCTTGTTTAATGTCTTATGGAGCTTTGCATCTACAAATTCTGCCCTTGGAGAACAATAGTCCTACTCCCTTGGAAACTGATAGAAATTTTGGTCTTGGTTTTGAGAGGAGCCTATAGTAATAGATAAGTTTGTGCGTTATTTCTGAAGATTTTTGTTCTTTATATATGAGGTAAGAAATTCCAGTCTAAGAGCTAGAGTCTTCTACAAAACTTGATGACTCTACAAGAGGTCCTTGGCCAATACTACATGGTACAAAACAGCTGTCCAGTGTGAGTCGTGGCAGGAGAATTGTTTTCAGATTCCATCAGTGATCAGATCTACCCCCAGTGTCACACAAAAATACTGGACACAGATGATGCAGACAGTGATGTTGGGTTTGCATGTCAAAAGTCTTAGCAGCTGAAAGGCACCAAGGTTCTCATATATGATTAGCACACAAGCCCTGTGGGGAAAACATCTGCTCCCCCAAATGGGATTACAGTAGAACTGCTGCTTTCCCAACATGTATTCCATAAAATGGAACTTGGGCAAAGTTTATGGTTGGTTACTTTGTAGTTTGCATCTTTTCTTTCAGTATTATCAAACATGTCCACCTTCACTCTCTTTTTCATTCTCAGGAGAATCCGATTTGCTTATCAAGTTCTCTTTCTCTCTCTTTCTCTCTTTTTCCCCGGTTTTTCCCCTTCATCCAGATGGAATGCCATTTGCTTGGTGGGTTGGCCGTGCCAATGAAAAGCATCTTTACTGGGGAGGATCTCTTCCGGGCATTCAACAATGTGCATGTGGACTGGAAGAAAGTTGTCTGGATATGAGATATTTTTGCAACTGTGACGCAGATAGAGAAGAATGGTAATAATTTTAACATGTAAATGGCAGTGTCTGTATGAAGAGCTGGTGATAGGAAGTAGGAAAGGAAGGGTTAAATCCTTTCCTGATTCACAGTTCAGGAAGATTGAATGGCTTGAGTATAATCAGACAAGAATGAAAGTCAAACTAGAATTTGGACTTCTGATTTCATCTTAAATTTCTTTTTTGAACCGAAAACAAGATATCTGGCTGAAGCATGTTGCTGGAATGGGTGAATCCAGTAACTGTATTTGTTTAAAAATTTTTATTCAGTTGGAGCATTGCACGAATAAAGGTTCTGGGAGATTGGTTCACGGGCATATATCAGAGGAGAAAATTCAAGCACAGACAGTAAAAGTCAGGTATAGCTAAACAAGAAATATGTACTATTAAAAAGAACAGTATTTTTCCTAAGAGACAGTATATCTGTATGTGCCTTAACATTCTTTTACATTAGATCCCAAGCTTTTTAAAGTCAATAATAAGACTTGCTTTGGCTTCTGTAGGCTTTGGTTTAGTTTCCATAGGAAGTTTTTGTTACAGTATAAATATTCAAAGCCTTCCCTGGCTTTTGACTTTTGGTGTGCTCTGATGCTGCATGAATTTGGGAAGGCCACCTCACAATCTTCTCTCATTTTCTGCACCTTCAGAGAACTCCAATCACTAAGAGATAGTTTGTGAACTTTCTAATTAATTCCTAATTGTGTTTGAGGGGACTGAAATGCCAGATGAGTGTTGTTGGAAGTGCAATTTGAAACACTCATGTGAAAACTCTCATTCACTCTTACTTTTGGACCACTCACTGATAGGAGCTGCTGTCCTTTCTCTGAAAAAAAAGATATTTTAACCTTGAGTAGTTCAGAAATTATGAATAACAGAAGTAGACAAGAAATGTATTACTGTCATAGGCTACTGTGTTTGAAATAGTGTCCAAATTATCCCCGTGAAACCTTCACTTAAAATGAGTAGAAAGGAATTGTAAAGAGTCCCGAAATGCAAAAAAAATAAAATCAGAAATTACTTGTCACTGTAAGTGTTGGGTTTTTTTGGTTGCTTGATTTCCAGACAGTGTGAGTATTTACCTGGACCATTTATTTCCCTGGGGTCACTATTCGTTTTCAAAAATCATAACTGTAAGGGGATTTCTTCAGGAAGATGTTTATGTAAATGTTGGCTTATGAATGTGATTTGTATAGAATAGGCTGGCTGGGCATGTTAATCTATCTTTTCTTTAATGTTTGTTTATCAGATGCGCTTTTGACAAGGTTTACACATGAGCACCAAGAGCATCTGTTTTTACTAGTGCTTGGCTCTTTTCATAATCCACATTCCATTTTTCAGTGAGCTACTTCTCAAGTAGAACAGGGTGTTATGCTGGCAGACATTGGGATTGCAGTCTGTGATTGCAGGACTGCATCATTAGGTCATACAAACCAATACAAGGTGAAAGCTAAATGCAGTTCTATAATGTTTCAGCTAAGTCTCCTCAGGAAATGAGACCCAAGCAAGTTATGCTATGGGTGTTTATCTCCATTTTAACCCCACACCCAATGATTTTGAATAAAAAGACACATTTCAAACATCCTGAAGAGAGAAAGAGAAATCTCGAAAGTATTGCAAATTACACATTCTGTGAAAATTTATGCCAGGCTGAGGGGAAAAAGCCAATTAAAATGCACAAGAAAGAAGTTAAGGAAGCGTACACTTTTATTAGATTTTGGAAAACCCTCATGGGAGGGAGATGTTGGAAATCATGCATCATTAGCTTGGCAGCTCACAGAGCTACTTGTTTCTCCTAATTCCATGATAATAGCAGAATATGCTCAGAAGTCTCCTCCACTAAACTGCCTACTATTTGTTGGTTTGGGGGTTCAGTTGTTTTGGCGTTTAATCCATGAGAAATTTTTACTTTGGTAGCATTCTAAATTGCAGATTGTCTTTTTAAAAGCTGAAAACCTCCTGACCTTTATGAAGAATTTCTAAACATAAGAAATTTCATGCCTCTTGAAGATTGCTTTTGTGTTTCCCTGCTAGAACACTGACCCCCTGATATATAACGAGCATTAAAACCTGAAACCTGCTGAGATCTGAACTGTGACTTTAACCTGCTATACATTATAGTGGAAGGAGGAAGACAGCAGTAGATGCATTTATTTGCCTCGGCATGAAATAAAATGGGTGCTGCAGAGTGGAAAACCAGAAAATCATTTTTGCTCTTTTAGATAAATCATGCTGCTCCAAGGTAGAAACTCTCCAGAATAGTTGGAACGTCCTTCTGAAGAGGAGACAGGCCTAAAATTTTGCTTTGATTTGCTTTCCATAGACTAAATCTTAGGTATAGAAGGAGCTACTAATTTCTCAGAGCAGCAAAGAAATCATAAACAATGGAAGGCAGACCTGACAAAGTCCTGAGCCAGGTGTTTGGCAGCACACAATATGCACTTCTAGGCATGCTGACTTTTAAATGATATCTGAGCAGACACCTGAGCCAGCTGCTATTTTTGGGCTCTTACTTGACAACAAGTTAGTCCCCCTGGCTAGATGAACAGGAATGTATAATTAAACGTGCTCTATGGGGAAGGCTTTTGTATTTTTCACCTTTGTTCTTATTAAAGCATTATACTGATAAGTATCTTCTTCCATCCAGCTCCTCATCATACTTCCAAGCTCTGCAGTATGATTACAGCTAATTCTGTCACTGCAGGATAGTGGAGCATTTACTGGAGAATGGGAGAAGATCTCTGATGAGGAAGCAGAGGCATAAGTTGCCACCCTAAGTTTTTGAACCAAGCAAGGGATCTGGAAAGGTGTCAAATGCTCTTTGACTGTAGTTTATGCGTGCTTCAAAAAAAAAGAGAAATTTCTGACTGTTGAAAAAACTTGCTAGTGGCTGGGAACATTCATAGGGATCCAGTGGCTTCATGCTGAAGCTAAATCTAGTTCATAAAATGTTTTATTTTTCTTTCTTCCTCTTCCCCCACACTGAGAGTAGTTAACTGTTGGGACAAGTTGTGTGTAGATGAGGTAGATTTGCAATTTTATTTCAAAACACATGCCCTCTTTCAAACAGAGGATGCATTTTTGATGCAGGTATAATTGGGGAAATGTGTTAAACTGATCTAAAGGATAAAGCATTACTGAAATACAGACAGGGTAGTGTTATAATGAGATTGTTTGGATTCTTAAGTACCTCTCCCAGATTTTCTTCCATCTCAAGCAAAGTTCTCTTGCCTTGGCAATTAAAGCCTTTCTGCTCACCAAAACCTTGCATTTAAATGGGAGGAAACTCTTCCATGCCATGGTGGTGCATGACTGTCCTGAAGTCCATTTCTGGTTTGATCTCTTTAGAATCCAATTTCCACTTCAAATGAAAAGAGTTTAGTGAAGCCAGTCATCACCTGGAAACCCTGTGAATTTGGAGAACTTCACAGCTTTTTATTTTGTATAGAAAGAGAGGCATCTCTGGAACTCATTTTGTACAAGAAGCTCAGGCATCTCAGCAAAGCCTGTTGGACTGTTAATTCCAATGAGGAGCTGATTGGCCATCTTTTATTTCTATTCTCCAGTCTTCCTATTCAAACTGTAGGAGTGTCCTCTTCTTTTGTCTTCCAGAATAGTCTCCTTCACTGGGGAACTAAGCCTTTGCCACTTCCAAAGAAACATGCGCTCACCTCTTTATCATGTCTTTGGGGCACTCCATGGAGTAAGGAAACCACAGGACTCCACAGGATGTGAAAAGGAGGGGAACAAAAGGGAAAATGGATACTCCTATTGTCAGACACACTTTGTCTTGCAGAGATATACTGAGCATATCCAACCTTGTTTGAGGAGGAGCAAAGCCACATGGAAATGAACAAAGCCTTGCTTGGATGAGCTATATTTGTGCAAAGCTGTGCCAGAGCCAGGATGCTAAAATTGGAAGGGCTGAGGAGAGCAGGGCAGAGAAACCCTGATGAGCTCAGATTTGACAGGTTTTGTTTGCTCAGCCACTATCCCACACTGAATCCATTCCCCCAGAAGCAGTGCAGGCAACTCCACAGAGCCTGTGAGCTCATAAATAAACCCTGCCAGAGGTGACCTGGCCTGTATAGAGCTGTCTTGGATATCTGCTGTCATGACTGCATTTGTCAACAAATGAGAAGAGCTGCCTGCAGAGAGCTGACTGTAGCAGGACCCTGAGGTGTCAGGAATCAGTTCTTTACTATCATTACCAAACTCTGTACCTCTTCTCTAATTCAGCCAAATATAGGCAATGCATCTTGCCTTCAACTGTTACATCTGTTATACAGATCATGGGTAACATAGCAATTAAAATTTATTGCTTTGGATTATTAATGGTATGTCCTGCACAGGCCCCAAAACTTTTTCTGATGGAAGCCTGTTTCACAGGCCCATCCCTTATGCACTTCATTGCCATCTGCTGATTCCATTCCCCAAATGTGTGGTAGTCGTGAAAATCTGTACTGAATATCTGAGCTACTGAGGCTCTGTTCCCACTAGAGTTTTCATTAATGTACAAGAGGAAACCGTACCAATAGGGGATAATATGAGAATAAATTATATTTAATAGCACCACTGTTCTACCATCTGTTAGAAAAAAATATGGAAATGGCTACCTGGAGATTAGCAATTTATGATGGCTCACACTGTTAGGACACCATAGAGTAAGAGTTTGTTGAGCATGCTTTTATTGGTAGCCAGGAAGAAGAAAAATAGTTTCATAATGTTATGATCAAAATAGTTATTTGTCATTTATAGGTAAGTTTACCTTTGCTACATCCTAAAATATCCAGTTGCTGCATTATCACCTTTAGCATTGCTGTGTTTGCAGCAAATTTTTTTTTCGTTTTTAAATCAGCCCATAAATAGAGCATTTGTTTGATGTGTAACATGCCTCATAGCTTATTAAGGAAGTCTTTTGGGTAGATGCAGACATTAATCTTCAGACATGGATAAACAAATGACATCCAACTTTATTTAATACCCATAAATAAAAAAATTTCAGTGATTTAATTTAAAGGGCATTATTGGATTTGTTTTGTTTGGGATTTGCTTGTGGGAAATACAAATTGATACTATCCTTTAAGTTAAGAGCTCAGAGAAATATCTGTTCATTGAGGGTTCTTTCCACCTTCAAAAACCTTCAGATTTTCATCTGAATTTGTGCCAAATTGAGTGCCAAGTCAGATAAGCGGGAGGTCTACTTCTCAAGTTTATTAATTTATTTGTATCATTTTCTGTGCATACAGCACTCCTTTCATGGAAGTGATTAAACCTGCCTTGATTTTTGTGAAATCAGGACTTAATTTACATTCCTGGCCAAGGAACATCACCCCTGCAAGGATGTTCCTCAAGTGAACTACCCTCCTGTAGTTCTCAATACTGAGAAACAGGACACAGTGTGATCCAAAGGACATGCTTGGTGGAAGTGGTCACAGAGTGCTATGTGAAACACATGAACAGAAATAAAGTGGTGGGTTTGGCTAACCCGAGAAGCAGCTGTGGAAAAGAAATATAATCTGTTTTTAAGTGTGTGTTAACTGCTAAATTAAAATACATATAAGTAAAAAGGAGCTCTGGGAACAAACACAAAAATGATTAACAAGGTTTTATTTTTTTGTTTAAAAGATAAAATCATGTATATGCACATCATAGTGTAGATGCTTTCTATCAGAAAATAGCAATTTTATTTGAAAACTGTAGTACATTAAAAGTGATGCCCAAGCCCCCTTCAGGCAAAAATTCCAAATGTTTCGTCCAGGCCCTGGTATATTTGTATTTTGTAGTGCCACAGCTGTGCCTCCAGGAAGTTATTGTGCAGGTACATGAAGCTCTTCTGCTCCTCTCTCAGGAATAATGCATTACATTTGAGAGGCTGCCATAGTGTACCACGTAGAGAAAAGGAATTGTGGTGCTTTGTAAGTGGAGTCTAAAATAAGTTCAACTTAAGAAATACCAGGAATTTGAAACATTCACAGTGTCTTCAACTTTCTTATCTGCTTTTGTCAACTGAAACATCCTAGGTGTTGACTTTTCAATAAAAACTTAACTTTCTACCATGAAGTAATAATAATTAACTGCAAAAATACATATGTTGTTCCTGTAGCTGGTACATTCTCTGAAGGACAGAATATTTTCCTGATAGGTTTTATTTCAGTGGCTGCTTGTGTGAAAATAAGTATTATTGTATGAGGGGATTTTTTCCATGTGTGAAAGAATAAAACATATAAAATGTGCTATTTGAGCTTGAAGAGAAGCTTGATTGAGTTTTCAAGGCATTAACAAAGAAGGAAGATTTTTATTAGTTCTAGAATATTTTTCTCTCTCACCGTTGAGCTATGCTACTAAAGTTTGCTGTGACACTGGCATATAACTAATAAAAACTCAATCATAAAATTTGATATAAAGAACTTCATGCAGTATAACAGAATATCTAATAAGCAGTGCAGTTTTCAGAGACGTGGAATAGATATCTTTAAAATGTCACCATTTCATGGTTTTTTGTAGATATTTTCAGTGCTAGTTGTAGGAAGATACTGATTTTTATTTTAATCCCGATCATAGCTAGTAAAAAGACTGCACTATATTTTGAATTAAAATAAATTTGCAGGAGGTCTCCCTAGATATTTTGTGATTTTTGAAAAATTTATTTTAAAAACGTAAATGCCAGCTTAGTTACATTCTTTCCTAAGAAATACTCAAATAGTTCAGCTTTTGTTACATCTATTTCATAATGCGTTGAGAGCATTTACATTAACTTTCAAATATTGATAGAATAAGCTATAGGAGTGTGCTACCGAGAGTCTGCCGTGAAGAGATTTGGAGACCATGTACTTTTGATTTCTACATGGTAGTTTTCCTTCTGAGTCTGTATTGAAGGCATCACTCTTCCTGGTGCCTGGGAATTTCATCTTGCTGCACTTTGCCTGTAGTTATTTGCATGTCAGACACCCACTGAAGTAAGAAGAAAATGTTAGGGTCAGAGAGGGTACCTCTCCTTTTCCCCTTGGCATTATGAGACAATTAGTTGTGCTGCATGCAATTAGAAACAATGAAAAATAATGCAATGTATGCAGCCTTTATAAAAAAAGATCAAAATACTTCTGTTTTTTTCTAACATTAATCAGAGGAGAGCACTTAGCCAAGCAAACATCCAAGGTTGTGTGACAGAGCACAGCTGCAGTGTTCATCCTGATTATTATTTCTTTGCTGAAGTCTGTGTTCTTTCCCATAACTGACACTACACCGAGAGGTATGTTTGTGGAAGTTGGCATTACAAGCAGGATACAGGCAAATCTGGGATCCTGCCTGGAATGTCAGATTCTCTGGCAGTAGTATCACTCAAAAAGTGATACCTGTTTCCTGAGGCATTGTGTCACACCTGCCTGGAAGAGCAGGTTTGGATTACTGGTATTTTGGATATGGTCATTCTTACCATCCCCATGTATAGCATGAAGTCTTTCACCTCTGAGCAGAGAGGTGATCTGGGCCATATAGAGGTAGAGATCTTTCCTTCCTCTAAAACTATTAAGATTTGGTTCTGTGAAGGATGCTGTGCCATGCTTATTTGCCCAGATGTACAGGATACCTTAACCTTGAGAAAAGAAACTAGGAGAAGAAAAAAACAACACAATGGAGATGACATTCAGTAGCACTCACCTCTCTATTGTCAATCGATAAAGAAATACCTCAAAAGGGCAGTTCTGCTCTGGTAAGGTCAGGGTTGGGTGCCTGAGGGACTCAGCTGAGTTCATGAAGTACAGTGGGATAAATGCACATCTGTATACCCTGCCAGAGTCAAAGCCACTGGATCAGCTTAAGGACCTGAGGGCTGCTAAGAAACACTACGCTGCATTTTGGGGGCAACAATTTGTCCAGCACACTCAGGGTAAAAACAAAGAAATTATCCTTTAGGAATCTTTCTTTCTTTTCTCTTCCTTTCTAGCAACCATGGGTAAGTTAGTCGCAGCTGAAGAATAAGCTCAGCTAAGCAAACAAGAGAAGTTTGACATTGTATTCAGTATTTAAGTTGCTGAACGAAAATTTCCACTGGCAATAATACAAAGGACTGATTCAGACAAAACTCCCTCTGCCAATTCAGCCAGTTTTGCAGTGTGCAGAGTCAGTCATGTCCCAGCCATCTTGAAGTTGGATCAGTAGCCGTCTGGCTGCCCTGTGCTGAGTGTGCTAGATCAGGCATCACCTGTCCTCTTCCTGCTTGGGTAAAGCATAAAGCCAGAATAAATGCTGTTATGTGTCTCCAGCTAACTTTACTTACAGAAATGCAAATTTGGACTTATGCCTGATGCACATCAAATTCATCCTGCTGAGAAAACCCAGTAGAGCCCAGTTTACATAAATGCCCATTGGTCAACATGGCAGCATTCTGCTTTGGCTTCACAGTCGTTCTGCACAGCTGAAGCACATTTACAGCCCATCCCAGACAGAATCATGTATCCAAATAGTTTCTCCAGTGGTCATTACTGCATATGAGCATAGAACACACCTATGAATGTATATGTCTTAAATAGTGTGTACTGGTCATCATTCTCTCAGGTAATTCTGCAAAAGATCTTTTGTCTTTCAGTAAATGTCTTTTAACTGCTGCCTTGCATAAGGAATGCTGAGGGTTTTGTCTGTGGTTAATCTGTCTCTTTCTGTTTGTGTATTATAATCCAGGACAAATGATACCGGCCTCCTTACTTTCAAAGACCATTTGCCTGTGACTCAGATAGTGATCACTGACACAAACAGATCAAATTCTGAGGCTGCTTGGAAAATCGGCCCTTTGCGTTGCTATGGAGACAGTGAGTACTAGCTCTTCTCAATTTCCATAGGTACAGAATGTTCTCTCTTTCCTTTTGTTTGGTTTTTTGTTTGTTTTTGTTGGGGGGGTTATTTGTTTGTTTGTTTTTGGTTGGGGTTTTTTTGGTTTTTTTGGGTTTTTTTGGTTGTTATCTTTTTCTTGTTTTTAAATTTATTTCTCTGATGAACGGTGGCTTTCCACATGCAGTTTACAGCTGCTGTCCTGTGCCAATTAACTATAGAGAAGGGCGTTGTGTTTGCAGGACAGTTCTGGAACGCTGCTTCCTTCAACACAGAGGCCTCCTATCTGCACTTCCCCACATTCCACGCCGAGTTCAGTGCAGACATCTCCTTCTTCTTCAAAACTACTGCCGTCTCTGGGGTATTCTTGGAAAACCTTGGGATTAAAGACTTCATACGAATTGAAATAAGCTGTAAGTTTCACCGTTAAGAAATCTTGGGGTATTTGCTCAATTTGACAAGTGCAAGGACATATCTTCTGCTGTCTTGAGGTGCCTGAAGAGGATAAGATGGAGACAAAGACTCATTAATCTAGACTTGTCTACCGCTCCTGTCAAGAGTTTCCCTGTATAGCTTTTGGTCATTATGCTTAACCTTGTTATGTTTATCTTTCTTAAAAAAGTGTATGAATGTAGTTTTTTCAACAGTTATATTTATTGTTTTGCTCTTTAGAGAAAAAAATTACTGGTTAGATGTACCTATAGGCTGTAATTTTAGTTGAAAGTTGAAAAAGTGAATGCAACCATTCTGATGGTTACTTTTATTCTTGTATCAGTAACATACCCAGTCTGATGCAGTCCTAGAGTTTCAGAGGAACTGAGTCTGTATAGTACAGCTAAAAGGTGAGAGTTTATGAAGGACAGGACACTAATGCAAGATAAGACAGTCACAGTTGTAATGAGTCTTGAATACTTGAAAATATAGTGAGTGCAATGTAACTGCTACTTAGCATATAACGGAGAATAGCAGGAAATTTAATTAGTGAGATTTTGCCTCACTCCTGTTCTGACAACTTCAAATATTTATCAGTGATAAAAGAGTACTGTGGCTTTGACATGAAATATGACTTCTGTATTCCAAATTCTGTCAAGCTTAGGGAAAACAAACTGAGTGCTATGTATTTGATAATATGCTTATAATAACCCCAACATAAAAATTAATAAAACAGGGCCCTAAGGCCCTTCGATTCATTAAACCAATGGTAAATGTCATGGTGCATTATCACAAGGTAATGAGGTATGATTTACTGTTAATTGCACATCAAAGTCCAATTTGGTTGTACTTCAGTGTACCGTGGTTCATTCTCAGGGATATAGAAGTAAAAATGGCATCAACTGTAACAAATACTGTAAACTAAGAAGATTGTTTAGTGAAAGTTTCTGGATGTGTGTTAAACCTGTACTCCTAGAGAAATGAGTTATTTAAAAGTTTGGGAAAAATCTTTTAAACTTAGGCTTCTCATCAGTAGTTTGATGCTGTGCTTCCTCGTGCCAGATGGAATTTGCAGCCTAAAGGCCTTGTATCAAGGAAGCTCTACCGACCAGCTGCTTCAAAAGGAAACGGCTCTTAAGCAGATGCAGAGGCTCAGAATTGATCTTTGTCTATCCCTATGGAGCGTTTCCTATCTTAACCATCTAAGAAGCAGCTTCCAAAACTAGACCTATCCAATTTTTGAGGCTTGAAATAGCAGGTTTTTTATGAATATTCAGTCTGAGACCTTCTGATTTTGTCATCTGTGGACCTGATTCTTGGTCTCATGGTGCATTT
Source organism: Pseudopipra pipra (assembly GCF_036250125.1). Lineage (NCBI taxonomy): Eukaryota > Metazoa > Chordata > Aves > Passeriformes > Pipridae > Pseudopipra > Pseudopipra pipra. The sequence continues at coordinate 26,078,444 of NC_087555.1, read as the reverse complement.
AGCATTTTAGAAAGAGGAAAAACAATCAGTAGCAAGAATGTTAAAAAGTTCTAGCCTCCTTCAGGCTTCCAGTAGAGCAAGGTGGACTCCATTATGTGGTTTGTTTTTCAACTATTGTCCTGTTTCTAGGTGCCTTATTATCTCTGGACATGTGTTACATATACAAATTTGGTTTAGGATCACCAATGAACTAGGTTTGCTCATCTATTTTTTCTTGCTTCTTGAGTCATACTTAGGCAAACAAATGCTTGTAGGATTCTCTCCTACCGTATGCAGCCAAGTTATGTAATTGTTAAGTACATGCAGTTTGAAAGATTTAGTTGGAAAGAGATTCTTTGTCCTTTCTCCCGTCTTAGCATTTTTTTTGTCCAAAATCTTTTGGTACCACTGTGTGACTTTTGTGCAGCATTTGTCACTTTTGCTTCAGAAAGAGAACTTCCATGTCTAGAGCACAGTAACTGTTATGACAAAAAAAAAGATGTGTACCCACAGCCAGGAGTAATCAAAGCAGAGATCAAACAGTGAGGCTGCAGGCTTAAATTTATGTATAAGCTGCTGTGTAGGAGATGGGAGGCAAATGATCCTGTACTATTTGCTGACATAAAAGTTAATGAACCCTATATTTATGTAAGATTTCTTGATGTCAAAACCACAATTTAAATCAGACCTTCACTTCCTCTTCACATCTGTTTATCTGTTCCAGCCCCCAAAGAGATCACCTTCTCCATAGATGTCGGGAATGGCCCCACAGAAGCCACTGTGCAGTCTCCCAGCCCCCTGAATGACAACCAGTGGCACTACATCCGAGCAGAGAGGAACCTCAAGCAAACCTCTCTCCAGGTGGACAGCCTACCCAGGAAGGTCCTGGAGGCACCTACTGAGGGGCACTTTCGCTTGCAGCTCAACAGCCAGTTATTTGTAGGTAGGGACCATAATGGTTTCTGTGGGTATCAACAGTATTTCTGTGTCCATACCTTGGTAATGAATGCTATTGTCTCACCTTTGACCTTGTATGTGGTGACCTAATTTTGCTTTCTCTTCTTCCATTCCTTCATAGGCAACACAAAGTAAGCCCAAACAACTGCCTTTACACTCAAAGCACTAATCATAGTTTAAGCATATTATACTTCATGGTATTTTTAGGGTCAAACACTTGAAAAGTATTTATTGCCAAAGAATTGACAGTCTTCCTTCTTGTGCAGTACTGGCTGTGTAATTTGCCGTAGAAAATGAGATCTCTCTCTTTAGACACAAATTTGTGTAAAAGTCACAAATTTGTCATAAAAATTTCTCGGGCAAAGCCTGATTGAAAGTATGGTCTTTAAAGTCTGGTCCTTCAAATGTGCCTACTGAAACCCTTATTTGGCTACTGAGTTCATGACTGAGAGAATTATGAACAGAGTCAAAGCAAACAGAGGTGTTTACCTAAAAGTGATCTTTCAAAGGAGAAAAAAAATAATTAAAAGAGAAAAACATCTCTGCATATATTTTGTTTCCCTATCACCTGTGCAAAAGAAACCTGGTTTGGGACTAGCTTTTGTGTGATAATATGATCATGGATTACAAGGGGAATCCTCTCTTTTTCATATTCAAACACTGTCTTTCTGAGTAATCTGCTCAGTGATGGAGTGGGCTGTATCTCACATCTTATGCAGGGCCATCCAGGTAACTACCAATTCCTTCCTTAAAATGGAGTCTCTTACTTAGCTGAAATGCTATAGCAAACCTCAATCTGTCAATTCATTTTAATATAGTTTACTTGTGCATTCACACTCTTTGATTTAAGTAGATTTTAGGGTATTTATTTGAGCTTTTTATTGTGTATGTGTGCAGTAATTACTGGGCTCTGAATGCAAAGAATTAATCTGTAATAAATAGATACAGCTGCATCAATGTCAGGAGTCCTTCCCACATAGCAGTTGATTTATGCTCCCTAAAATGATCTCTGTTAGACTCAGCTGGAGAGGAGCTCACTGAAGAACTCACAGAAGGGAGGCTTAAGACTGTCACAATGCAAGGTTTCTGTTTTCTGGTATGAAGCATGCTGCTAATCACTTGTTCTTTAAATGCTACTTTGATCCTAAGAGCATATTCTGTGGGAGGCCAGGCCTGAAGGCAATAGGGTTGGGCTGCTAGACACCTTAGAAATATCAGAGAATTTTAGCCAAGTTACTGTTTCCAGCTAGAAAAACTGAAGATTTAGTGACTGGATAGACTTTTGCAATGTTTTGGTTGTATCTTTCTAAAAGACTAAATATGAAGGGTTTATCATAGGTCATCTATTAGGTATGTCATATATACCAACTGCTTACCATTCCACATCTGAAAAGCAGTATCTGCCTGTAAGCTTGCTTCTCAGCCTCAGCAAAAGAAAACATGTTACCTGAATCAACTTTATGGTGGTTTTAAAGGGACATAATTGATGAATTGCATCATAGAAATCCATGGTAGTTAAGGACCTCACAAGAGAATGTGCCAACAGAAACCCTTGTCAGCAAAGACAAATGCGAAGCCCTGCACCTGTGGCAGAATAACATAATGCATCTGTACAAGCTGGAAGTTGAGTGGATGGGTAACAGCTGTGCAGAAAAGCTCCCATCGGTTTTGGTGGTGAAGTGAATCTGTACCTCCTCTGAATGTAGCTATACTTTAAGGAACAGGTTGGACAGTTGATTTCAGCAGTGAACTCCAACTGATTTTACTCTAATATCTACAGAAAACTCTAGGATATAGGTATTTATCTCAGTCAAGTGAAAAGTTCTCACCGAGAAATAGATTGCATTCAGTTGTTCATCCACACTTTTACTGAACTATGAACAAAAGGGACATAAACACAAATGTTTTTGGGAGTGCTTTTTCAGCCGTTAACTCTGCCATGTGGAAGGCCAAAATTCTTTGTGACTTTCTGAGTTTTTCTAAGAGCTGTCAGAATAGCTGGAAACCTGGGCAGCTTCCTGATTCTGATACTGTTTGTCCCTGGGTGCTCCAGGGAAATGTGGCAGAATTCCAGTAATACACAGATGTGACATAGTTTGTTTCTAGTGAAGGTCTCATTCCAATCTCTAATAAAAAGCTACTGATTTAATACCTCAACCATGCAGAGTGAATTTTATCCCATCTGAAAAATAAATACATAAACAGCAATGTAAATTGGAAAGAAGCAACAGCACATAATATTACTCCCTACTCCCCCTATAATCCACAACATATTTGTCTCTGCAGCATTCTGCCTACTGACAGTGATTAAGGGGTTCCCAGTCTTAATGACTCTCTGTGGCAGGCTTCTGAGGTAGCTTTCTGTGTGTGGGAAGTGGAAGGGAGAAATGACTTGTATTGCCAGTACACTCAAACAAGTTTGGATTTTAATGCAGCCTAAAGGAGTTAGAAAACCATTTTTCAATTTCTTTTAGTGGGTCTTGGATATCTAAGTGCTTTAGGCTACGTTATAATCCTCAGTCACAGCATGAACATCCTTACACCTGGCTATGTTTCTTCTCTTAATTTAAAAAAAAAAAAAAGTACTGTGAAAAGACCAGATCTCAAACAAATGTTCAGGTTAGGTAATATCAACTGCACCAAACTGCCCAGTAACAAGCCAATTTGGCACGTTACTTGCTCAGAAGGGGCAGGCAAAAATCATTCCTTTCGACAGACAGTCTTTTTCAGCACTCAAAATGCGGGACAAACTTTTGTATAGTGCAGCTGTGCCTGGCATATCCTTGTGGTCCTGGAGGGGATGGATCATTATCTCCTCTCATGGCATAGTCTGAGATGAAGTTCTGCCTTACCTAGTGCCATAGGCATGACCATAAGACTCCATCATAGGGAGGGGAAAGACAGTCATCATAGGCCTCTTTGAGAACAGGATTTGAACTCAGAGAAGTAATATCAGAGAAACAAAATACAAATCCTAAGAAATTAATTTGATGAATAAAGCTTTGATCAGAACTGTTTGTACTATTCATTTGGTATGTTCTGGACACTGGCAAAATTAAGTGCTTGGGTTCCTTGTTCTGTCTTGGGAACAACTGAGCAAGGAATAAATCCTTGAGTGAACCTCCTCTGTCCATTCTAGGCAGTTGTACCCCAGGGAGAGCAAACCCCAACAACATCTCAACATCTAAGAAACTTTCTTTGTAGACAGAAGAAAGGATAAGAAAAGAAGGGGTATACTTTGTTTACTACTATTGGTTTTAAAGGCATCTGTAGGCTCCATGGAGGCCAGGAGGAGGAATTAACGCCTAACTCTTTCTGTATCCTGTCTGCTTTGTACATCTTTCAGTTTGAGACTAACAACTGTGACTTGGAGGTCTCCTGAGGAATATCACAGCAAGTTCACCTACTCCTGATTATGATTCTTATACTTCTCTGCCCTTTGCTTTTCTCTGTATCGGTTACATAAAGCAAGGATGCTCTTAATACTTATTCACGCTGCTTCAGCCTCCCCAATCCAGTTTTTTCCAGCAAAAAGTCCTTTTTTTTTTAAAGCAAATCCAGAACTCATTGCTAAAATGTTAATTATTTAGCCAATTGTGTCACCAAGCTATGCTATGAGTGCTCAGTTGTGAGCTTCTTGCCCCCTCTTCTCAGATTCTCTCTTCTTTGCCCAAAGGCTCCTCACTAAAATTCAGCTGCATAACCACCTTGCTGAAAACAGTATGGCTCATTTGACTGTCACCTCCACTCAACACAGTACACTCTTAACTTCGGTGTTTATGGTCCGTAGGCTTATCCTAAAATCTGTTTTCCTGAATAAAACATTAGGTCTCATACATTGAATTGTCCAGTCCATCGGGCATACTTGAGTAGGAAGAATCTGCAAAGCTTGATTTGAGGAAGAGTTTTGGTTTTTTTGTTTTCTGTTTTTCTTTGCTTTGCGGGAATGGATATGAAGATTAGGTCTAGTGAATTGAAGAAAACTGCCCAAAATAATAAACAGATTTGCTTAAGCAATACTGTGTGGGTCTAGGATCATATAATTGGTCTGTGTTAAGCCCTATACTCTCCAGACATTATAAGAGGAGAAGAGTGAGAAACTTAACATGGCCTTCAAAATGCTTTAGAGAGCAATAAGAATGTGGGTAGTGCAATAAACATGACATCTGTGGAACAGTTAGCAATAGTTTTTACTCATTCTTTATACGATTCAGCTGGGATTTGTATGTGTGCAGAGAAGAGGCAAGGAAACTGTCATTTATCCTTGTAATATTTGTGTTTTCCTCCTGTGCAAAAGAAAACAAAGTAACCAGTAGCCTTAAAGGAAGAAATCACATTTCTACTTATGTGGACATGACTGAAAATTCTGTATGATATGTTTTGTTTTGGAACAAAATCTCCAAGCAAAAGGGTTGTGTGTGCAAAGTGCAGCAAATGCAGAAGGCCTGATTCTTGTCCTCAGAGGGCCTCTAAAATAAGTGAGCTAACATTTGCCCTCCTGTAAAGAATATCTAAGAATGGCTAAAGAGAAATTTAAAAATATTTATTTCTCTGAGAAAAGTATCATAAGATTAGCGTGAAATAAATGTGTCTCATGCATACTGTCTATAGTTCAATTACTCTAATTTGAATGAAGTATTTCTGCTATTAATGTTCCAGGAAGAAAACCCCAGTGTTGCAGAACACTAGGGTTTGGGTGAGGTTGCTTTTTAGACTGTTACTGCATTCTGTTAGTTTGCAGGAATCTTACTTTATTAATTTATGAAAAAAAATAGATACTCTTCTGCAAGGGCTTATCAAATGATGTAATCTTTTATCTCATACACTTTGATATAGAACCAACTTCTACAGAAGAATAATAAGTTCTTTCATACTACTTTTGCAGGAGAATCACCAATAAAGCTAACATTTCAGAGTCTGCAAATGCTGATAACTCCTGAACCACAATTAGATTTCCTAGCAGCGATTGAAATTGAAGTATCTTCAAAAGCAAAACATGGCAACTGCCAAAAAAAGCCTATGATAAGAAAAATGGTTATATTTTCATAGAGTAACAATTGTAATTATTATTCTCAGAGACCACCTCTTATGGAAAAAGCGCCTTCATTGTAACAGTGTTAGCAAATTCATTGGACAGATGCAAAGCTAGATAGCTTGTAGAGACTAAACTGCCCTCTTGCATAGTTCCATACAGGTCTGGTCTTCAGGAAGAAATGCAATTATATTTAACAATTGTAATAAATAGCACATCTGTGACCTGAACTCATGTTTCTTGCTACAACAACCATTTACGGGTGCCATGTCAGGTTGGGAAGTCATTCATAAATTCTAACCCAAGTCATATCCCTTCAGCCAGCAGGCCTGGTGCTGAACATGACTCATTCCTGCTATCTGGACTCATTAGCATGTTAACTCACTGCTGTTGGGATTGGGGTGTTATTTATGCTTTGTACTATGGCAACAAATAGGAAAAAAACCCCCAACAACATTTTTGGTTTGATTTTCTCATGTATTTGGTGATGTGCAAACATACAATAAAGAAACTAATCTTTCTCCCAAATGAATTTGCAGTTTTAATGCCAGACAGGAGAGTAGACAAGCCAAAAAAGAGAAGAATGGCAAAAATAAAGTGTCACATACAACTTTTTAGTCCTTTCATAAAAATAGAGACCTTTAGTTCCCAGGGCTGTCCATCTGTCATCTTTTACCACTTTATGTATTGGCATATAATATATAATTATTTTTTTTTTTAAATTGTGGATTCATATTTGTACCTCTAGATTGAAATTAATGGCTTTCATTACTGTGAAGACTCACCAATGAGTGAATGCCCCTTTTTCTCTCCTTTTCAGGAGGAACAGCTTCCAGACAGAAGGGCTTTTTGGGATGCATTCGATCTCTGCATTTAAATGGACAGAAACTTGACCTTGAAGAGAGAGCTAAAATGACACCTGGTGTTAAACCTGGATGTCCAGGGCATTGCAGCAGTTATGGTAACCTGTGCCATAACGGAGGTAAATGTGTGGAGAAGTATACTGGTTACTTCTGTGATTGTACCAACTCAGCCTATGAAGGACCTTTCTGCAAACAAGGTAGGCAGCAAGCTTTGATTCTAATCTTCAGCACCATTTCACTACAGCAGGGTTGTCAGCTCAGTGTCCCCTGTATTACAATACATTCTATTATCAGCTGTCCCTTCAGCGTTACTAAGAGTTTATCTGAAGCAGACTACAAGACCTTTTTTTGACTTCAGTGTTGGCCTCAGAAATGAAAATGATGTCAGCTGTACTAGTAAAATTTACAACTATTTCCCGCTATGATTCCTGTATTCAGTGGCATATAACTTGCCCCAGACATAAACAAATAGGGCTGAATTTTTTCATACAGGTGTTTGCCTATGTCTGAACATTTAGTTTAGTTGTTCTTAAACCTCATCCCATTCTGTCCACCTTAAAAAAATCTTGAGAGCTTTTCTTTACAAAGTTTTAGAGCAATGATGTGACAAAAAGAGGTAGTCTTTTTATGTTCTTTTGCCATTTCTGTGACAACCCATCCAAACGTTAAGAAATTTTTAAAATAAGCATGAAGCATTCAGGAGAAAACTGATTTGCATGGTTCAGTCTTTGGTGAATGTGTCCTCACTGAACCCTTCTGGTGGCTTGTAGAAGATGCTGTCAACACCAGAAAAATGAGCAGGGCAAATAAGGAACCTCTAATTTAGAGAGCATGCTTTTTGAAACTAACAAAATTCCTTCTCAGTGACAGCAATATGCAGTGTGAATTTTTAATTTCCATGGCTGCCCCTCACCTCACAAATGTGAGGGGTTTGCTAAGTAGGCTGCATCATCTGTTGCTGTAAATTGGCTTAGCTGTTATCATGGTTTAGGAGTGGTGTTCTCCAATTTATGTTTTTCCACTGAAACCACTCTGAACCACATGCTCTCGCTTGCTCCCACCTCTCTTTCATTCTCCCTCCCCTGCAGTGGACTAGAGAGGAGAATTCGAGGCACAAAAGGTAAAGATTACAGGTTGAGATAAGAACAATTTACTGGAAACAACAAGAAGATTAAAAACTGAAAAGTGACATTAACAATACAGGGTACAAGAAAGAAGCGAATAATTTACACAGAAACTCCCTGACAGTACTCGACTGCTCCCTCCCCATGCTACACCGACCCAAAAGGGACCTCTTCCCCCATCCCCAGAAAATGATGTGAGTTGGCATAGAATAACCTCTGGGTCCTGGCCATGCCCCCTCCTGGCTAATGGAAAAATAACCCTGTCCTGTCTGGAACCAGGGCAGTTGTACCGCAGTCCATGGAACTATGCTCCCTCACGCAAGCTGAGGATTTGACACGGATGCCACAAGAGACATACCAAATACCCATATATTGTCCCATTAGGAAATGCTGTTGTAGAGGTGAAGCTGCTCTACTGGAGAGTTACCATCCTGACTTTATTGAAAAAAAACTCTGCTGTTATCCCATCTGTGTCATCCATGGCCAGACTATGCTATCTATATTAAAAACAGAAGCATGAGTTCTTAGGATCCAAGCATGTATAGGTAGATGTTCCTCTTCATTTGATGCTACCAAAGATAGCTTTCCTTACTCGCTGTCTTTGGTCAATGTGTTGTTTTAATAATGAATTTGTTTAAAAAGGAGACTGGAAAAAACAAATATGTTGTCTTTACTGTTGGAGGGAAGACAGGGAATATTGCCTTACAGAGAATATTCAGTTGTCAGAAGGTGGTGAACTAAGCATTTATTTGGCTGACAGACATTTCAGGCTGTTCCATCTTGTGGAACTCTGATTCTAGCACTAAAATTGTTGAATTTATGTCTCCATTCACTATCCTTCCCTATGCCAGACAAACTGACTGTAAGGAAGGACACACTGCTTATCCAAATGAAGGAATACTGTTGTCAGCTGGGTCAGGGGCATTTTGCAATGTTCTGTTTCTGAGGTAGTCAGTTCACGTCCATTCCTTCCTGGGAGATCTGAAAATGCAGTAGGTGAAATTATTCTCTTGGTTTACATATGTTTTCAGAGGTTTCTGCATTATTTGAAGCCGGCACTTCTGTTACCTATATTTTCCAAGAACCTTATCCTGTCACGAAAAATGCAAGCACCTCAAGCTCTGCCATTTATGCGGATGCTGTCATGTCCAAGGAGAATATTGCATTTAGCTTTCTCACAGCACATACCCCAAGCCTTCTACTGTACATCAACACCTATTTTCATGAATATTTGGCTGTGATTCTCTCCAAAAATGGTAAGTAGTCTTGATTTGCTACCAAAGTGAGACCAGTGTAACTTTGTAAAGATTTTGTTGCTTTGATTTTGGTTTGTTTGTTTTCTGGTTTTTGGATTTTTTTGTGAGAATAGGATAGAATTCTGCACTGATTAAAGTTAATTTTTGTGTCTGCAACTTTATCAACTTCATGATATTTGGTTCATGAAAATGGCCATCACTCTTGTTTATGTCCCTTTATTTGGCATTTGGCTACACTTGCCTGTTCAGTCTTTGAGTAATCATTTTGTTGGGGCTTAAAATGTACTTTGACTTCCATTTGGCAAGACTATGTAATAGCAATTCCTTGCTATTTATTCCACATTGTGATCCATTAGGCCATCAAGATAAGGGAATGAGAAATACCATGTCTGTAGAAAAACACTTGGTACAGAAATATATTAGAATTTTATCTTTCTTGGCACATGTATTGCTCTTCACTGGATTTTTTCAATGTAATATGGTCAGTACGTCTGAATATTAAAGCCAGAAAATGTCAACGTTTTCTAGGTTTACAGACCAAAACAGGAGGTGTAAATCCATTTTCTGTTAAAAGGTGCATGAGGTGGGGATTTTTTGAAAACATTTAAAGTTTTTAGGGGCTCAGGCCCTGTGTTTACTCAGAAAGACACTGACTCCTGAGTCCTTGCAGTGCTTTCAGAAAAATCACTCCAGACAAACATCATCCTAGGCAAATGGGAATGTTTGAATTATTCAAGAGTTATCAGGCGCTGGAGCACTGGAAGTGATGAGTAAGCTTATTGGTGAGTCAGTAGCCTGTGGCAGAACAATAGAAAGTTAATGTCATGTGGTTGAATATGTACATTTGACCGAATGACCCAGACCATTCTGAAGCCTTTCAAATTCCAAAATACTACACTTTCAAGTGCTGTCAAATGAAACTATAAAAGGGGAAAAAACCCCAACCAAACAAAGAAAAAAAAAAACCAAACAAAACCAAACAATCAAAACTGGTTTTATTCTCTGTATGGATTTTGCAGTAGTTTCTCTTGGTTATGTTATGTGGCTAGCATTCAGGCTGGCAAGGGATGAGTATCCTAATCCCTGGGAGAGGCAGCTGGAATAGTAACTGCCTGAACCAATTTACTCCAAGTGAAGTTGTGCCAGGGAAGTGGGACTACTGAGGTAACCCTAACCCTCTCCTGTTCAGTCCCAACCCAGATTTCCATCTGTAATTTGCTCTTGGAGGCAAGTGTTTATGATTTTCAGATATATGAATATTTTAGTGTGTAGCTCCAGGGTGGTAGAGGTTATACCCTGCTGAGGTGAAACCTTGGAATCTGCTTCTCAGTTACACTCAGGTCTCTTGATGCCACTCAGGCAATCAGAAATAGCCCTAAAGTGAATGAAAATGTAATATCCATTTAAGTCACCTTTATTGCTGCCAGAGTAGTCTAAAATGACCTTAGAAACATGAGCCAATTGACTTTTATTGATGAAATGCACTATACATAAACTATAATTGAGAAGTTCTGGAAGTAGGGGTTTTAGTGTTGGCTGGAGAAGGGGTTGGGATCAGGACATAGCTTGTAGCAGATCAGCAGGAGAAGAGATTAACCTTTCTTTGTGTCAGCTGCAGCTTCTGCAGATCTCTGTTTTGGCTTAGTTGGAGACAGGGACTCAGTACATCTTGAAATTAAGTGGAGCAGCTCTCAGCACAGTCAGGCAAAATAAACAATGGTGCTTTTTTGAGATCTGTACCTCCTTTTACTCACGTGTAATATGATGGTGACAGTTACTCAGAGGGCTGGTGAGATGTCAGGCTCCACAATTCTGGACTATGAAACATAGCACTATATGCAAAGAATGATTAAGATAACTAGCTGACTTTAGTTAAATCCTGAAAGTCTCCCTCAGGATTACTCTGTGCATGCTTCTGTGGCTTTCTTTCAAGACAGTCATTCAATCATGTATATTCTCTACCTTTTGTCCCAAATGTAATAATTTGTTAAATTTCATATCCTTTTACTTTTTAGCCTTTGGAAGTGAAATTATTTCAATGAAAATAAGGTTCAGATATGTTACTCTTTCTTCCTCCAAGAGGTTTATGCTTGCCATAAAGTTACTGGACTATGAATATCAATGTCCTTTGTAGCACTGAAAGTGAGTGTGATTCCATCTCTCTCATTGGCTCACTTCAAGGAATCTTGCCGAGTATAGTAGGACATAAGCAGGTCCCTTCTGGATAACTGATTTGTTAAATAAAGGTTAAGTTCCTGGAGAAATGGGAATGGGCATTCTCAGTTAAGAGGTGAGCAGCAATATTCTTTACCATAATCCCAAGACCCTTTCCTCTTGTTAAGAAACGGTATTAAAACAGTCTATGTGTACTTTAATACTTCTCCTTTTTGAACAGTTTTTCAAGCTAATACTCATGTATCCTCTTTTATCCTTATGTTATTCCTCTTTTCTATTATCCGCAAAATAACTGGGCAAATTATTAGTTAATAAAAGAGATAATGAGAATAATGTTTCTTGTATTTCAGACTTCCTGTGTTAAATATTTAACATAAAAGAAATTAAAGTATTTGCAAGGATTATTCATAGTTAGGGTATATTAAAAGGGCTTATATGAAAGTGGACTTGTATAGGCAGCTGTGGTCTAATACAGTCACGTGTGAAGTATTTCCTGTAAAATTATTTGGTTCCAATAAATTTAATAAATAGGTACATTTAACCCCAACATTCTTTGCACTGTCAGTCTCTAAAGAAGGTCATATTATTAGAAGAAACAGTATGTATCGATTGAGATACCAGAACTCTGGTAGTGAAATTATTCCTTTAGAGTTACCCAACCTGCCAATGTCAGGTCTGCAAAAGGAGACTAAAAGCTACTCCCTCCTGGCTTCACCCATCAGATCAATGCTGCCCACACAGAAAGCTCTTCCAGTGCTTGGAGCCTTAGAGGGCAGGGGGTTCATGGAGGAGGTAAGGTTATGACAGGTGTTGGGTACCACCATATGTCAATGCAGAAGCTACAGTTCTGCACCCATTCAGATGACTTAATATAAAATGAGATGCTCAGTAGTTCCTGGCAGATAATATTTCTAGAAGCAGTTCTATTAATCCATACACATGTATATAGATGGGTATGTATGTAAAGCTTACATAGTCCCATTGTTCCCGCATCGAAAAGATTAGCAATACTGTAATGATTGGCAGGATTGGCAGTGCATTTTTAATATTATTTCTGTAGAAATTTCAAATTACAGTGCCTGTTACTAAGCTACAGAAAATTGGTAAACAGCTCTAATTAACCTTTTCAGTGTGCCAGTCCACAGAAATTATCCACATCATGGGAAGATACTACCAAGAAAAAAATATTTTTTCTTTTCCAGGCTAGCTTTTCACTGTACATTTTTGCATTTACATGATTTCACAAAGTTATTATATTTCTCAAAGTGCCATTATATTGTTATTTTTGCCTTGTTCCCTAAAGGTAATAATTGATGGGGGAGAAAAATGTTAAGAAAGAAACTGCTAGTGCTTCTCCTTTCCCCACTCTTCCTCCTGCCCTGCAAGTAATCGAATGTGTTATGAATATGATGAAGTACTTTGTCTAGAAAATGTTTTCCCAAATATTTGATTCTCAGTTTTGTTGGCTTTTTCCATGGAAACAATATGAATCCTAATCTAGAAAAACAGCAGATAGCCAGCATCAAAGAAGAGAGATAGAATCTCAAACTATCCTAGAGTGATTGAAAATTTATCTGTATTTACTATCTGATCTCATAAGAAACTAAACAATTTGAGTCCTTTTTTTTCTTCCTGTCCAGCACCTATCGCCATCACACTGAGCTGTGTTCTCCATTTCTTTTGGAAAGCAAGACTCTGAAGTTGCATAGGAAAGATTACAGACAAGGAAGAAAGCACAGTTAAAAACAGAAGTACAAATGAAAACAACTTGAGTAATTCTCTAATGCTCAGCATATAGTAGCAGGGCTTATATCAGCTCCACTTCCCTATAAAGTCTTGAAATAAGCTGATATTTGAAGTAAATAGGAAAAGAAGTAAAAATGTGTAACAGAGGTAAGCTGAATTAACACTCTACAAAAAGAAGCAAATATTGTCAGTGAGAAGCTATTTTTTTTTTTTTTTTAATAAACTCAAAATCTCCTGTAGTCACTTGTCTCGAAGTCAGAAGCAGCCTTTTTGTTGAAAGCATATAAATTCTCCTTATGGTTTTTGCTTTCAAGTTGAGCTTCATCTCAACCAGCCAAAGCTTTTGTCAGTCAGTGGTAAAGAGAGGCAAAAAAATCTAGTTCAGTCTTTTAGGCAAAGAATCTTTTGATCCTGTTCATGCTGTACACTCTGAAGTTCAATGGAGCAAAACTAAAATAATTAGGTCAAATAGGACTCACCGAAAGACTGAGATGGATCTGGGAGGTTATTTTTCTGGTTCTTTTTCTTTACCCCCTTGTGGGTTCTAGTTTTGGGACATGGATACCACAGGACCTTAACTAACTGCTGCCGAAAGACCCTCTAGACTAGGTTGTTACTAGTGCAGTTGTCTTCCCTTTTGAGAACACCTTGTGGCTTACAGACTCTCAATAGCCATTGAACAACCTGCACAATTTATGTGATCGAAGTGGAAAATGATGCCAAGGTTCAGGTATAGTTATTTTTAACAGATCAGGAGCAAGAAAGATAGTCATGTTGGGAAGTGTGGGAGATGGCTCTGTGGAGGAGACAAGCAATTGTCTTTGAGTGATGTAGGATTGTTCCCATTCTAGCTTTGGTTTGCAACCATTAAATGATTTCATATGGCAGATAGCACTATATAATTTATGCAGTTGTTATAGTTGGCCCTGAAATCTTATGTTATTTACTGAGTGAGGGGCTAGAGACCGTTTGATTGGTAATGATGAATGTAAAAGAAATTTTCCCCAGTTGTTAATTGGGAGACTGGCTGTGGTACCATGAGTACCTGGGGTGGCAGGAGATCTCCTAATCAGCTTCTATCTAAAGAGAGAAACTCCTGTGGCTAGAAACACCTCTGGTCCCTTTGACATTTCCCTACTGGAAGCACACTTCACAGAAAATAGGAATGCTGATTAGAATTTTCACTTCAAATCCAGCACCAAAATGTCTTTAAGGGAAGAGGCAGACTTGGCACCCAAGACCAATTTTTTTAATGTTTGTGTTAACATATGGCACTCTAAATCCCTAAGTGTGCAAAACCAGCTTGAAAGGAGTAGCAGCCACAACATTCAGCCAAGGACTCTGGCAGATCTCTATCTCTGCTTTCCAAGAGAAGAGAACTGAATCTGTTTCATTATCTGAATTCATGGACATGTTTGTACTCATGAAGATTATTTTGCCATACTGAAGGGTCAAGAGATGTCATGAAGACCCACAAGAGAAAAACAAGGGAACTGTAATTGGATTACACTAAGCAAGAAAGGTTGATCATGCAGTCAATAATTGATGTGTGCTCTGCCTATATACAGACTGACTTTGAACTTACTGGTATCTGGCATAAAACCTCAGACCACTGGCTGCAGATAGTCAGCTAGAAAGAAAACGTGTTCCCATTTCCTTGTAGGAGGTGTTTGTCTCCTATAAAGCTTGAGTTCCTAGCTCACATTTTGTAGCTGATAAGTCATTTTTATTGTTGAATTTCTGTGGAAATGAGAGGAAGGACAGAGGGTCACAAGTTCCTATGTTTGAATAAATGCTGCAGATATATAGATATGGATATAGATATAGATATGGACATAGATATTGATATAGATAGATTATGTATATATATATATATAAACTCTTCAGTAATTCTGAAATTAGGGTCTTTCAGAACCCATTTTATTGAAAGCTTTAGCCCTGAGGATTGACAGTAGTAATTTTTCGGTTATTTTTAGCTTAAGAATTATCTGTGTTGTGGACTGAGAGCTGTGTGCAGTGAGAGTTGTAGCCCAGCAGAACCATTGGCTTAAGTGCTACCTTGGAGCAGTATAGCTGTTTGTGCACAACAGAGAGCCCAAGTCAATAATACTTGGAAGAGTGAGTCTGGGTCCAAGCAAGCCTCCTTTTCTCTCTTGTGTGTGGTATTCCTATTAATATTTTATTTTTTCCTGTAGCATATCAGTTATTCTCTGTGAATTATGAAAATGTGACTTTGTCCTTCTTACCTGATGAAATGGACTGATTATGTCTTAGTCTTTACAAGACAGACACTTGTCTTTGCAGACTGAGATCGGCCTTCAGGAATCTCAGGTCGAGTAGAGGGGAAACATCTGGAGCAAGGTAGATGTATGCTTGGTGAAAGAGGATCAGATTCAGGGAATGGGCATTAGGCAAACTGGGATACAAATCCAGGGGCACTGGTAGGATTCGCCCACAAGTGCTGAGAGAACTGGCAGATGTCATTGCAAGGCCACTCAAAAGGCAATGGGCACAAACCAAAACACATGAGGTTTCATCTGAACATTAGAAAACTCTTTTTATTGCTGAGGGTGACTGAGCACTGACACATCTTGCCTAGGAAACTGTGGAATCTCCATCCTTGCAGGTATTCAAAAGCCATGTGGACATGGCCCTGGGCAACTGATTTGTAGGATTCCTTCTTTAGTAGGATGGGGTTGGACATGTCTTCCAGAGATCCCTTTTAACCTCAGCCATTCTACGGTTCTGTGAAAGATCACAGAATCGAATCATGTTTGAAGGTAAATTACTGAAAATATGTGTGTATAGGCATATATTTTGCTACAGAAAAGTCATCACAATGCTACCATTATATGGTTCTTGTACTAGGATTTTTGCTAAGAAAATGTATCATTCTTCCTCTAATTTTTCCCATTAGATGACTTAAGGACATGAGTCCATACTTTGTATGCCAATGATTGTGGCTTGTTATAAACTCAAGTATTTCCATTGAGAGGTTATTATCAAGTCCCTTTCTAAAGAATCCAACTTCATTCAGAGACACTGATATAACCTATGAAATAGGCATTTCTTAGATGGACTTACTGGTCAGAGGAGCAGGACATTTCCCAGAGATTCATGACCAGCCAGGCAGTGTGTGTAGAGCTCAACACAAACAAGCATGATTAACCTCAGAAAGCCATTAATCCACAGAGTTATGTGCTGTCTTTATTATGACTTAAGAATGAAAAGGAGGTTTAAGAAGAGGCATATGATTATTTTTCACTAGTCTTGTCTAAAAGATTATTGCTCATTCTCCTGCTCAGGCATCATGTAGTGCTCAAATTGATTGCTTCTTTTTTTCTGTTCATACCTTCTTTTTCTGTGTTCTCATTGCTGAACATAATGGCTATTTGTTAGGTCAACACAAAACAAGTCCTTGCTTGAACAGGTATCAGTACTGCCAAAATGGAAAGAGGTACGTTTAGAAGATATTAGGAAAAATGGAAACAACGAGTCAGCATCTTGGTGAAAGCAGGTTGGTATGAATTCCTCGGGGTATCACAACCGCAGATCTCAGTCCTTTTTTCCCAACAGTAATTCACATAGAGTTAGTGATGATGCATAATTTTCAAAGCCCAGTTGAACTTTTGGAATAAAATTCGTAGGATGATACTTTTTATTTCATTCACAGGGTAAAGAATAAAAGCTCTTCCTGCCACCTTGGCTGCTATGCAGGTCTTAAATGAAAAGTACAGTGGGAGATGGAAGCCATAGGGCCTACTGGGTGTCTGAGCATGAGACTAATGGCATTAGTGTGTGTTTATAGACAGGAGAGATCTGAGCAGAGATATGAGCATCAGATCCAATAGTATCACACAGATGTTTTATATAATGAAGTTCAGCAAGGCCAAATTCAAGGTTCTGCATGTGATTCTTGGCAATCCCTAGCACAGATACAGGCTGGACTTAGAATGGATTGAGAGCACCCCTGAGGAGAAAGACTTGGGAGTGTTGGTTAACGAGAAGGTCAACATGACCTGACAATGTGTTCTCACAATCTAGAAAGCCAGTCGTGTTCTGGTCTGCATTAAAAGCAGCGTGGCCAGCAGGTCAAGGGAGATGATTCTCCCCCTCTACTCCACTCTAGTGAGACTACACCTGTAGTATTGTCCAGTTCTGGGGACCCCAACATAAGAAAGACATGGTGGACCTGTTGGAGTGAGTCCAGATGAGGGCTATAAAAATGATCAGAGGGCTGAAGACAGTGACAGGGCTGTCTCCTGTGAAGGCAGGCTGAGAGAACTGGGGTTCAGCTTGAAGAAGAGAAGGCTCTGGGGAGACTTTAGAGCCCCTTCTAGTACATAGAGGGGGCTACAAGAAAGCTGGAGAGGGACTTTTTATAAGGGTATATAGTGATAGGACAAGGGGTAATGGCTTCAGACTGAAAGAGGGTATGTTTAGAATAGATGTTAGGAAGAAATTCACTGTGAGTGTGCTGAGGCAGTGAAATGTGTTCCCCAGAGAAGTTTTTGATACCCATCCTTGAAAGTGTTCAAGGCCAGATTGGATGGGGCTTTAAGCAACCTGGTCTAATAAAAAGTGTCCCTGCCCATGGCAGAGGGGTTGGAAATGATCTTTAGGGTCCCTTCCAACCCAAACTATTCTATGATTCTAAGATAGCCTTCATTAATGAAGGGTCTTAAAGTGAAAGTCTTTTAAAATTCCAAATAATCTGTAGAAAAGGTATAGGTTAAAATTTACCAGAATAAATCTCGCCATCAGAAAGCAAGTACTTTCAGGGATATGTAACTGCATCTGACACCCTCAGCTCTTTCCTTCATCTTTACATTCAATGCCCTTCAGGGAAAAGAAAAATAGTAAATGTAGCATCACTTTGTAAAAGAAACAGTAACCACTTCCTTCAGCAAAAATAAATACCTACAAAAGGAGGGATAATAATAATGACTAATAGTATTGTTTTTAAATTACTCCTCACACAAAGGTTGTGGAGGTTGTTTGGAGGTTTCCAAAGGATGTGAACATTCATCTATTTTACCAATGGATAAACTGTGACACAATAAAGGAAGACAATTTGTCAGCATTCATCAAGCTGGTAGATTCCAAATTTGTGGCAGTGTCCATCATCTCCAGGATACATAACTGCACCACTGTCTATGCTTGCCTGTGAGCTGAACTGGAGAGACAGTTTTTAGTATTTTCTACCTTTGGAGTAAAAAGCATCTACCTGTTCCTTGTTAATTGCTGGTCAATCTGTGGAAAGCCAACTGGCAGCTGGTGGGAATGATATATCTATAAAGGTGAAACACACTTGTCAGTCATGTAGGGGAACTAGCTACATTTATCTGGGTCCAGCTGCCTAGCAGGATTGAAAAGTGAACTTTGGTCATGGGCCTCCAGATAGGGTCCTTTTGGGGTGTGGTTTTATGTAAATTGAAGAAATGCAACGTAAAGGGGAAGTATTGGGGGTTTTGTTTGGGTTTTTTGGGGGTTTTTTTGTTTGTTTGTGGTTTGTTTTTTTTTTAATATAGGATGGCTCGAATATGATTGTTAAGTCCTGAATGTCTCAAGCATTGAGTGGGTGGCATTCAAACAACCACCTATTTTTTTATTACCATAAGAGACTACAAAAAAATTGAGGGGGTGAATTTTTCTTTTAAACCTTATGAAACAGTGTTGTATAAGCAAGTGCAATAGCTGAGTAATGATATCAGCAAACATGTTCAACAGTTTTACTTCCTTGTTTATTCCATGCAAAACAAACAACAGGAGTCACCTCCTAAAAAAGTGTAAGTACTTTCTTAGTTAAACACCACTGGACGTTGGAGAGATGGGCTCTGTTCTTAGAATCACCAGCAGCACTTCCACTGAAGAGTAAATTTACTGAGTAAATATCCCTGGGGAGAAGCTGCTAATTAAGGAGCATGTTTCTTAGCCAGTTGCTCTTGACAGAGAAAACGGTGGTTCATTTTTAAATATCTAGGCTATGAAGAGCAACATTGCCTCACTGAAGCTGAGCAAGTTGCCAGAGAGATATTTTGTGGTAGAGATGACAGAAAAATGTCATGTGCTGTTCTGCAATCAGGAGCGAACAGACATTTACACCTTAGGAGCTGCAAATGGCTTTCTGGGCTAAATATTTTATTTTTTTATTTTGTTTTTTCATAATAACAACATCAATAGCCTCACTAATATTCCTCCCTTTGTTTAATTTGTGTTTTCCTTAATTGTTTTCCTTTTCAGCTAAAGCTCACTGGAATGTGGAGGGTGCGTGTGGTGGTATAGTCAGCATCTTGCAGTCTGACAAAGGTCACTGCTGGTTGGAGACTGAGTTCTGTTTTTTTTCTGGGTGCCTCTGAGGCAACTAGACAGGCAGGAGTAGTCCAAGGCCGTTTTCCTAATACAATGCTTCACTATTTCATACATACACATTTCCCCCAAATCAGAGTTGTCAACTTCCCTAATTTAAATGATTTTTCCTGATGTTACATGATGGTGATAAATTTGTACATTTCATGTGTGCCACCCACATGTGCTCCCTGAATTAACCTCAGCTTCTCTCAGTGTCTCAAGATGTCATGCCAGCTGCTCCAGTCAGTTTAAGTCATTAAAAAGTGCTATTGAAGTTGGCAAGAGTTGTTGGGTTCAATCTGGGCTCTTTTAAAACCAGTTTCCATAAATGAAGGTCCTGCAGAGAAGTCTCAGACTCCAAGGGCATGCCAGCCTCTTCCTTGCTGTTTGGTTCTTCAAGACTAAATGACACAAGACCTGTGGTCCTGGTGACATGTGTGACAAGAATTTTACTTAAGAATGATGGATTTACAGATTGAATTCCTGGTATCCCACTTCTCTTTTCTGCAAAGCTTCTTTTATGTTTTTGCCAAATAGCTATCCCTGGGTGAGATCTTTCAAACAGGGAGCCTTCTCCTGAGCTAGAGCACTCTCTGTACCATTTTCCCATGCTCCATTTTCTAGATTATGTGGCCCAGAATGAATGCAAAGTTGATGGGCATAGGCCACAAAACTAGCATATGTTTCTGATATTCTACTCAGCCCTTTTGTAGACACAGGCAAAAGAAATACAGCTCTCCTGTTGACATGTTCAATCAGCAGAGGTTTGGGTCAAAGAATGTGTAACATCGTGGCCAAGATATTTCTTCACACTGTGCATTCTCAGAACATCTTTTCTTCAGGCTGAACGCTTTGAAATCTCTAACCAGTTTCATGTCCTTTTTTACCACTAGACTTAAGAGCTGCTACAGCAGCTTGTCCTCAGCAAAAATTAGCAGCTTGAAGGCACCATGCTATTCCTGTAGCTGACTGGAGGTTGGTTATGCTGAACTGGATCATTAGTGTTCTTCTAGCAAGTACTAGTTCTGGCCTCCATTGTCATTGAAAGAAGTGTCCTGGGAGTGTTTTGTTTCAGAAAAGACACCCCCAACCTAGTCACCAGCATGGGATGGCATAAATACTGCCCTTTGGTCTCTGTTTCCCAGGACTTCCCTCTACACAAGGGAACCCCCAGGAATCCTGTTAAAATGGTTCAGTAGCTGTTTGATATCTTCAGGCAGATGATATGCCATTTAGCCCTATAGTCATGGATTATAATACTGCAGGTTACAGATTGAAGACCACAGTGATTTGTAGCAAACCAGCTTTGTGACAGGCAGTGGTCTTATCACAGTAGCATGGCAGCCCACATGAAATCATTTCCTCCAGAAGTGGTGAAAAGAGGCCACACTGTGTTTGGTAACACTGTGCCTAAGCTGAGCTCGCTCCCCTCTCAGGCTGTTCTGGAGCTAGCACAGCATATGTCCATGCTGATCTGCAGTTTGCAGAATTCGAAGCTGAAGGAGATGGATGACTGCAATAATCAAGTGTGAATCTACTCTTACCTAACACTGCTGGGGTAATAGGCCCAGTAAAATTTTTCAGCCCAAGGCCAAAAAAATTATCTCTCTCTTTTCCTTTCCCTTCCTCCTTTATTGACTTCATAGAAATTGCCTCCAGCAATTCCACATACATTAGAAAAGGAACACAACAGGCCGTGCATTGCTTGAGCATTATGCCACTCCAGGTGTGCATGCTCAGACATGGGCAGCTGAAAAGAGGATGACAGGCATGAGTACAATAAGACTGCCAGACATTACACTGCTTGTGATTAGTGTGAATCCCTATTGTGAGGCAAAAATGATGCAAAATAGAGAGACAATAGAGAATAGGGAGAGCTGGTGTATGAACAGAGTTTTATTTGCCATTGCTGATTCTGGGCTGATGTGATGAAGAAAGTCAGTGGACTAGATAATCAAAATTCAGAGGACAACAGAAAAAATCCTTAATAATAATCCTAATTAAAAATCCATTTATTTTGCTTGTCAAGTAGTAAACTGACAATTTGATCTGCCTGACAAATTATTCTGTAGTCTGAAAACTGAAGTTTTTGTACTGAATGCAAGGCAAAATCAGCTCTCAGCTACAATGGTGTAAATTCCAAAACACCTCTTGAGGAATGAGACCAGGTACTTCTGGTTTATATTAATGCAAATTTGACCCCAGGCAAAATGCCAGCTTTTCAATAGTTTTGAAGAGCAGTTGTCCATAAAAAAAGTTACCATTGGAATTCAAAGCAATTTGACAAAATTATATGCCATTCACTGATCTCTTTACATGATTTAAGGTGAAATTGCACCACTATAGAAAGTAAGATCTGTTCTTAATGGATGTCAAAACCGTCCATTGTCTCCCAGCAAATGGAACAGATGGTTTCTGCTTTAAAATCAGTGCTTCTCTAACAAAGTCAATGGGTAAATCTCTGTTTGTGGCAGCTGAGAGCCTGGATGGATTGCATGTCTGTGTCATGCTGGCTCTCTTTGAACACAGATGTACGGGATGCTATTGCTGATCACCTGCATGTGTAGTACCAATTATATTTTATATATGTCTGTGTTCATAGCATTCAAAAAGAGCACTGAAGTTTTTTTTCACATTTGCAAAATAAAGTCACAGACCAAACCTAGTCCCTGTTCCATTTCTTGCCTTAGACCTCTTTCAAGGGCTCTGGGTAAGAGGCAGCCTATAAAGTACTTCTACTGGATCATGATTTTTTAGTTTGGATTAATCTGTTAGACTATATATATATATATATGTAAATATGTGTTTTAGTTTCATCTTATTCTGTTTGGTCATCTCAGCTATGCTGTGTAAAGAGGGCAACCTTTCCACTTTTCCTTGTCTCTTCCACAGTCCAGTGAGCAAATCTGAAAAAGATCCCTTAACTTCCTTGCACTTGGGCTTCTTTTCTCAGGTATTTCTAGACTAAAGAGGTTCTGAGATGCTTATGATGTTAATCCCTGTTGATGCATCTTTCATTCAGTACCAGATAATGTGACTGTGATTTAAGTTTGGACTTTAAGTGTGACATTCATGGTGAGAGACAGTAGCTCCTTGCCCTCACTATGCAATGAGGGTTGGGAGCTTTGCAGTATGATTTGAGGCAGCTGAATCAGAACCTATATTATAACACTGAATAATTTAGCAGTTTTTACTGACCTTGATCTCTTCACAAATTCCCCTCTAATGTCCATGACTATGTGTGAGCAAGTAAATGCCTTTTATCCTTTTTTTATTATTATTATTTTTACTTTAAAAGCTCTCCTGATCCAGTAGACCTCTCAATCAGCTAAAAAGCCTTCATCCTAGTAGTTCATTCTCACTTTTCCTCTCAATTTTGGAAGATTTTTTTTCTATCCTACAAATCTCAGATCTCAGTGCTCATCTGGGAAATACTGGATTTTGTAATAATGTTTTAAAAGTACAGCTCTTAGGAGCCAAACATCTTGGTGAGGGAAAAGGAGCAGGGATGATCTTAACTAGACTAGAGATCCTATCTGGAAGGATTATCAACTTCACTGTGAGGTGTATAGAGGTGGAAAAATTCCTTCCCTGCAGGAAATTTATACCTTGTTTTAAGCTCTTTATAAAGTGGTTTTATAGTAGCTTGTAGAACAACAGAGCTGACTTTACTGAGGGAGGACTTGGAAGGCTGAAGGGAGTGAGTATGTCCACTCTATGTACTGAAGAACTGTCCCATGTCTTCTCTCAATAACTCTACATCTGCAAGCCATCTTGCAGCACTGATATGGCTGAACACAGGAGCCAACAGGGCTGTTCACTCCCCTCATTTAACAGCCAGACTGCTTCTGGTGTCAGAGGTTCCTCTGAATGACATTCCAGTGCACAATACAACTGCAGCAGCTTGTGCAGGTGTACCATGGGCTTCTCTGACATGACCCTGTATCACCGTGGGCACACAAGTGTCTCCTCTGTGAATACTGAACCTCATCCTGGGGCTAAAACAGTGCAGGCACATCCTACAGGGACGAACAGGAACTCAGTGCCTGCCGTCCAGCACAGGTAACAGCTACAGTTTGTAGCTTTCTGCAAAATCTAGCGATACTTGAAATAGTTTCAACTTGTGCTAACACAAACACTGAAATGGAAGGAGGAAGGGCAGGGTGTTTTATGATGAGTTTCAGAACAGGGAATAAATGCAGGACTCTTTCCCCAGGGCTGTGGTACTGTCAGCATTCATTTTCTCTTTGGAGACAGTAATAAAGTAGCTCCAGAAGAGATTTTAAACTATGGTATCACTGTTGTTCCTTGGATTTTGGTTGCTGATGCATAAAGAGTTCAAAAATTTCAGAATGGTATTTTTCTCCCTGCTACTTAATTCCCAGAAAAGTATGCTTGAAAAGATTCTATCAGAATAGATTCTTTTCCTTTTAGATTATTTTATATATATATATATGTATATATATATATACACACATACGATATATAGCCCCACGTGTGTGTGTGTGTATATATATATATATTCCCTGTAGTCATTTGTTAAAGGAATAAAATTCATACTGGATTCTTTGTTTTCTTGTGTGCTTCGATTTGTTATGGTACTGTTATTTATCAGAAGTCACAATGTTTGTTTTGATACAAAGATTGAATGAGATGTTTGGCATTCATTTGTATAATGATTACATTTATTCCTTCAAATATGTCAGCAAAAGTAAAAATACTTTTTATTGCATGTAAATGATAATGTGAGTATCGTGGGCCTTTAAATGTCTGAAATTAAGTTATAATTCTCACAATTGTCACAGTCTTCTGCATTGTCTGGATGAAAAGAAATGGTAAAATCCAGCAATATTAGTTTAATAGAGCAGTACAAGCCCTGCATGCCCTCTGCTGGAAGTGATCCCTTGCAGGATAATGTAGATCAGCTTCTGTGGCAGTGCTCAATGTCTGACCTGCAGACAGACACACTTGCTTTTCTATAGTTAGGTACTCATTAAGTTTCTCCATAGCATAGTTTGTTAGCCTGCTAGTCTTTCCTAGTAGGAAGTAAAACTCCTCCAGTGCATTATTTTCTTCACAATTTTCATTACAGTTTGAACTCTTTCAGTTCTCCTCAACATCTTTCTTGACTTATTAACCTTGTTGCTCCATTGCAATAAAAAGAAAATGAGTTATATGTTGAGCAAAGTTATTGAATGATATCTCATTATAGACACAGGTTTGTACATGCAATTTTATTCTGCTTTTTAGGAAGTTTACAGGTTCGATACAAGCTGAGTAAAGATGGGCTTCTCATTTTCACCATCGACTCCGGAAATTTTGCCAACCGAGAGCTGCACCATGTGAAGATTAACAGAGAAGGCAGAGAGCTCATCATTCAGGTATGCCACGGCTTATGTTGAGTGTTAAATAATACTTGGTGCCACAAACATGGGAACAGTTTGCCCAGAGAAATTGTGGCATCCCTGAAAGTGTATGAGGCCAGGTTGGATGGGGCTCTGAGCAACCTGGTCTAGTAGGAGGTATCCCTGTCCACAGCAAGATGATCTTTAAGGTCCCTTCCAACCCAAGCCATTTTATGATTCTGTGAGTCAGATCCACTGATTTCAATGCCTGATCACCAGCAGGAGGCAAAGGTTTTACACCGATCTGGTGCAACCAAAGCTGATCCAGCAGCAGAGCAGCCCTGTAGCTTAGAGCAAAGCTCCATCCAGACCCTGCTTCACAGAATGCCCAACAGTGGTGTTTTCTGTTGAGGAATCCTTCCCTTGTTTCTGACAATCTGTGAATTAGGAAACACATTTGCCCAGATGTTCATCTAGAGCATTGGGCTGGTTCTGGGGCCTAGTGATGTCTGTGTGATCTGTAGTCTTCAAGGAAAAACACAGTATGGGTCATTAATAAGCTGTGAAAGGGAGAAAAACAACTGAGGGATGAGCACTTGGGAATGTAATTACATTTAGGGTATGTGTCCCAAGGGAGAATGTGTCCCCAGCTGCTTCATCCTCTCAAAGAAAAGGAAAAGCTGCCTTAATGCAGAGTCAAGTCACCATGTGCATGACAACGCCCTGTCCTAGAGCTAGGAGCAAGCCATGCTGAATGTGACAATCATATGAGAGCCAAGAACCCTCCTCTGCTTTGTTTTCCTGCATCACCTGTTTTTCCAAGGCAGGGAGAAGAGGATCATCTTACTGCTCTTTCTGCTTTCTTTCTAAGTCTAATTATAACAGTTCATATTGCAAAAAGGCTGGATCTGGGTCGCAGTCATTTAGCAGGGAAGGGTTGCAGAGTCTATAGAGAAGTTGTGTCTTAAGGAATAAAATGAGAAGAAGACAGAAACACACAGTGCCACAATTTTTCTTTCCTCTCCAGTTTCCATGTCTGGGTGGTAAAATGATCACACAAGGCTCAACTATGGGCTGTGGGTAGGCCTGATTATCTAAGAAGAAAGGTTATGTTAAAAGCCAGGGTTTTCCTCAAGTTCCAGTCTTCTATTGTGTGCTGCTCTGTGGTTTTCTTTTGTGCAGAATTAATTCTTCACAATACATTTCTAGAAAGGTCTCCTTTAAGTGTATTCTGAAGTGACTGGTGACTAGACATGGATTTTGGGAAGAAGGGGGGTTTCAGTGTCAAATATTTTAAGCTTTTCAGCAGGGGAAGTTTCTTCACAGCCCTTTATATGACTATTCTGGTGTACCTTTCAGCTTCTCATGCTAAAATCAAAGCACATTCACTTTGCTATCTCTAGAAAGTGAATCACATCTGGGGGCAGAATTAACTGATTTGCTGCTGAGAGTGTTCCCAGAAGTTTGCAGTGCAGTGCGATCTAGGAGTGTCTACATGGTGTTGTAATGAAGTAATTTTATTGACCTCTTCCAGGTTGATCAAGTTCTCAAACTCAAACACAACTTTTCTGAGATTGATTTTAAGGCCATTAAATCACTCACCTTGGGCAAGGTCACAGGTAGGTTCTACCAAAAATATTCCTGATTCATCAGTTGTTATAGTGCTGCATGTTGGGTTTTTGATAGGATTGGAGTTTTGTTTGGATGTTTTTGTTGTAAGAGTTGGCCTGAACGTTCCAGTACTCCTATTTATATATCTCATCAATGCAAAAATTTGGCAGCTTTACCTGTTTGCACTGATAGCAATATTAACTTCTCCCATTGCTCCCTTCAGTAAAGTAATTCATAGTGCCTGTGTGGCTGCATAGGGTGGCATCTTAACCTAATGATATCATTTTGCTGACTGCAGCTTTCTCTTCTTCAGCTATTTCTGTTTCCTAATGATAAGAACAGCACAGTGAGCCTTCATCCTCTCTACCCTTTTTTCACTCCCATTTGAATTCTGCAAGGAATATTACTTATAGCACTGAAGCCACAGCTCTGCATGTTCTGTGCATGGAGTTACTTGATCTTTACTCCTCCACATTACAAAGTCATTACAAGACCAGGAAAATTCTGCCTAAAATTTGGAAAACAGAACTCTTTAGTTTTGTTGTCAAGCATGTCTTGACAACATTATTTTGTGTGAGTCTTATTCTTTTCCAATGAGATTCTAAGTTCTTTCTTGGTTATGCCTATACATTTCAGTCCTGTGTTCAAGTTGGACCTCCATATCAAGCCTGACATCTATCTCACTATTGCAATTTTATGTTTCATTATTAGCATGCAAATCCTGTGGGACTGGCAGCTACGTAGAAACTACAGACGTCCTCTAGTGTCTAGTTGTGCAATGCAATTTTATGTAATAACAATAGTGTATTCTGCATCATGTTTTATTAAGTAAATTAAGAACAAGAACTGATTTGCCCCTTACTTATATTTAATGTTTGTTCAGAATGCAGTCATCTTCCAAGCCTTTGTGGACAGGTCTGGGGACCTGACACTTTTCAGCCCAAGTCAGAGACAAACTAAAATTCCCATTTTGTCAACAGTCAGCTGTAGTGCTGAAAATCTGCAAGAATATTGCTCATTGCAACCTCTACCTAGAGCTTCGGCTATAGACACTGAATCAATAAACCAAGGCTTTTCTAACCAGCAAGACAGAATGTAGCACAAAGACCTTCAGAAATGTAGCCAGTAAGCTGGCATGGTGCAGCTCAGCATTATGGAGAGAAACTAGATTTAGTCACAAAAACATGATTAACTTCACAAGTACAAGTTGCTGTAAAGCCAAAAAGCCCAGATGTATCTCAGAGGTCTGGCATTCAGTTTTACTGAACACCACGAACTTCTTTGATTTCTCTCTTGCCCTGAAGTTTATTGGGATTTTATTTTAGTAATAGCAATAGTTCATATTCTGTAATGACACTAAAGCTATGAACTTGGCAATCCAGGCGGTGCCAGGTCTTATTGCTGTACTGGGAGTCACACAGTGCATCCCAAGTCACTTTAATTCCTGCCTAATCCGAATTCCGATTTCTTCTTCATATGTTAAGTGAATTTCCACATATTTTTCTTCTATATTAGGATTTAATATTTCAGGTTTTATCCAAAAAAACCCTAAAACAAACCAGAAATTCCTACTACTATAGTGTCAAGTGTTTTGCCTTGTTGTATCAAGAGGAGAGCTGAACATTGTCAATTTGACAATGTAGAACTTACATAAATATGTTAAATCATCATTTATACTATTATAGGGGTAAAATGTCGATTATAACTTCTTTTATGATGGCTCATCAGGTGAATACTGCTGACTTAAACTAATGTCTTTCAAGTTCTTCCTTGTCATTATTCATGTCCTCAGCAAAGCATAAACTTCCAGAGGCATGTGATGCTTTGACGTAGACCTAGACTTCCCTGCAGTGTTTATTTTGGATGCCACTGAGACTATGCACCTAAAGGCATTCATAGGGAACATTTGAGTGTTCACTGAAATAGGATCATATAAAGAAACCTCTGTTCTGTGTGTCCTACATATCCATGCTATAATCTTCTGAAAATTTGTCTCTCTTCTTTCCTGTCATGCTGCTGCTCATTTGTCTGCTCTAACAGCCTGATCCTGGCTGCTTAACCAGATGATTATACCACCTTCTTTCTTGACTCCACCATTTATTTCCCACTGACTGAGAAATCTCAAAGAGGTCTTCCAGCAGGACATCATAAAAGCTTGAAACTTCTTCCTCACCAGATTTTCCAGTTTTAGCACAGCTGGAACCTTTGAAAAGTGCACTTTTATACAATGACCAGGTTTTTTTAAATAATGGTGTTTCTCCTGCTTCTAGTCCCCCCACCCCAGCCCCGTTAAACTTTTTTTAGTAAAAAGGTATTTGCAGTCTAATAATTTTTTCTTCTTTTCAAAACTTCTGTATTTTTTTCCAATGGTTGCCCTACATCTGGTTCTGAATTCTGGGCAAAAAACCTCTGCTTAAGGTAGAGGAGTCTCACCTGAAATTCAAAACATAGGGACACTCACTCTGCCACAGACTACTTGACTGACCTTGGGCAAGCCATTTATGTGCAGATATAAAGGTAAGCAGGCATTTTATTCCCACTGGAACCAGTCTGAGCTTTACTATCTCCCTTCTCCATCAGTAAAGCATAGATAATAGAACATCTCTGCATCAGAGGGGTGCTGGGAGGATAAAAGCATTAAAGGCTGTGAGCTCTTCAGATCCACAGTAATGGGACCATATAGCTGCCTTAGAAAGATCAATCTAAATATAAATGTGGCTTTGAAGACAAGGGAGTAAAAAGAAGCATCATTCAAGTAGCTAACAGATGTTTGTTGAATTCATCCTCACAGTATCCAACAGCAATAGAAAAGTATTATTATCCTGTAGTTTGTTGTCATTTTTACTCCACAAATACAGAGGCAGGGTACAAAAGGACCTATCCAAAGCTCATCAGTATCAATGGGAGATTTTCCATGGGCTTTAGTGAGTACTGGATTCAACCCCAAGAGGGTCATAGAGTTTATGGCAAAGCCTCAGTGAAATCTTAACCAGAGTCCCAGTTCATTTACTTTAAGTACTCCTTGCAGAGATCATACTGCTGTATTTAACCACATGAACAATCTGACCTAACTGTGACTCTGGCTCTGCTTTGAACAAAGGATTTACCTGCATGACCTTCAGAGGTGTCTTTCAACTTAAATTATTCTGTAATTTTCTGATGTCAGAGACATATTTGCATATTTTAGGTCTTCTGTACAAAAAGCTGATATCGCAGTGGAAAATATAATTTATTTGTTTGGGGGTTTACCTTAATGAATCCTTGAAAACTTTGTACTGTGCCCCAACATGTCTAGATTTTTCACCAATATAGTGAAATGGTAAAAAACAATCCCCGATGCGGAGAAGTGAATCTCATTGCGTATTTACTTCTGAGCAATTTAATATTGTAGCTGTGTAGGGATACCAGAGTAAACGGGTAGCACTGAAAGCATTCAAGAGGATTCTGAAGAAAAAGATTGCAAGTATTTCTTTAGCACCTTTTAATGTCAACCTAACTTATGTCTGTCTTCAAAGTGATCAATTAGCATTAAGGATTGTGTATTTTAGCGCAGGAACATGATGTCTTTTATCTCTAAAAGCCTGAGCTTACAACTGAAGTTGTAAAATTCTTTCCACTGAGTCATTCAGCTATGATATAAAGTATATGCAGAAGAAAGTTTATCTGGAAAGTAATTTTATTAAAATCATTATGTAGGTGCAGTACAATTCTTATGATTTCTACAATAGCTTTTCTTATTAAAAGTTCACGAGGAGAAAATGGAATCTATACACTGAAGAGATCACAGAACAATTCACCCAAGAATGATATTATAGGGGGGAGATGATAATGGGATCATTAAATCGCAAGGGGTAAGTTGTCATTAACTCTGAAATACAAAAGCTGTCTTAAAGTACCTCCTTTTAGAGAGTTTCTATGAAAAATGTTGAAGTCCATTTTTTTTGATGGAAAGACATTCCCTTTTTTAAACTTACAAAATCATAATTTGCTTGATAATTTTAAAGTCACAGTCTCAGAATATTGTGCAGTTGAAACAATACAGCAATGTCTGCAAGAGGTATTGGCTGGACTCCTATGATCACTGCAAGACTCATTTCTTTAATTCAGAGTCTTCTTGCCCTAAATACCTATTTCTTAGACAGACCATATTGTGCAAAAAGGTCTCTTGGGTGCAGTTATTGGTTTTCCTCCTAGTAGCTTAGTAAAGCTTTAAGGAAAATGGAAATTACTACATAGGATAAAAGAGGAGAGGCATTTGTTACCAAGATGGCAACAGTTAAAATAAACAAAGTTTAGCTATCCAAGGCACAATCCCAGGTCTAAGCCAATAATGCCATCATGTCTCTATCAAAAAGAGACCAAATCTATTCCAACTTTTCCTCCGTCAATATAATTTACCATATGATCACACTATGCTTAAACACCTCTTTTCTTGATGATAATGCCATCTAAATAAGTGTCCAAGGTCATCTACTTCAATTCAGAAATTTTATTTTTAGTCTGAATTCTTGCTACTTTAGTTGATTTTAGCTGTCTGATCCTGGGAAAAGCATGTATTCTTTTGCACATCCTCTCTCTATCTTCTTGCATATTTTCTTCTTTTTATAAATTATATTTTCAGCCCATGCAGAATCACACAGGACTGGTTGTGTTGCAACAGATTAGGATTCAAACATCAAAAACTGTGACATGTAACAAATTTCACATTCCACATTATGTGAGGTAACTACAAAGTACTCGCTAGAACTCTTCTGAGACAGGTGCAGTGTGTGGAAACTACAAGGGTCTTTTACTTCAAGGTCATGAGTTCAAATCTGGTACTAATGTCCAAAAAATAATCTTGCCAGTGCTGTTCAGCACCTTGGCAAAATGAGGTGATGGACACATTTCAACTCCCCTAAAAATCATATTTCTATTTCTCAGCCTCAAAATAAAGGACAACCAGCGCTTCAGCATACAGAGGAAATTCCCCTTTGTGCTTCTACCTGCAGTCTACATAGATTAATTAATTAGGGCATAGACTTTTAAAACAGACTATGTCTGCTTTCACTGATGTTAAAAATAAATTTCAATTAAGAAAATCCATTATGGTCCTTCCTGGCTGTAAGTGAGCACACAGGTAAACTCTGGGCTCAGATTTAAGTTTCTGAGTGACATGAAATAATTTTTATAAAGAAAGAACTAAAATATATTTAATAATGTTTATGGTCTTCTTTTACACAATGACTCCTTTAGAAAGAAGGTCTTCTAGACACTGTCCTTGCATACAAATAGTACTTCTCTTTGATTCCAGTTACCTGTCATACTGGCTATCATTTACTGTGTCAATTTGTTGATATATTGCTGAATAGATTAATGCTTGCTCCTAGAGAAATCTGGTGGAATTCTCTTCATGATGAAAATTAATTCTCCATTACCGAGATATGAAGACTTAAGATTGTTTTATGAAAGATCACAAGTGTGATGTATATGGCAGAGGTGCACAATGAAGCAGCAGTGGAACAGGATATCTGTTTTTGTAAATAGGAATAAATCAGCACATAAATTACATTGATACAATTAATGGAGTTTAAAAAAATACAACTACATGTTAGAATTAGTCCTCATTATCATGGAAAGCCATTGCAAAAACATGGAAAACCAACACAAAGCTTGCTGAGCTGTGACATTGCAGACAGCTTCCAGGGATCAGCTAGAGGACCCAACAAGAAGCCAGGACAACCTATGCACAACTCAGCACGCAAAGCTAAAAAATTACTTCCTAAAAATATGGGTAAGCTTAATTCGTGGAGAATGAACAGTTAAATTACTAGAAACTAAAAAAGATTACCTTCTTACTCTTCATGGAGAAATTAGCCAAAGTAACTCATTCACCAATACCGAGAACAGCAATGCAATGCTAAAATGTCAGAAGATCAAACCAAGCCATCAGCAGCAATTCAGTGTGATTTTCCAAGCCAGTGAAATGCATGGAAAGATTCACAGCATTACCAGGTCAGAGGAAGGCCACAGAAGTTTGATATGACCTTGCTGCAACACAGACCTTGGAACTTTACTTAGTTGCTTCTCTTACGGAGTGCTGTGTCATGTACTGAAAATACCTTTTGGAAAAACATTTTATTGTGATGTAAAGACTCCAAGGGACAGAGTGGCCTTTAATAAGCCTTTCATAGAGGGAATCATGTCACAATCACAGATTTACATTATCCTCTCAAGAATTCAGAGGGCAGCACAAGTCGTTCACATCCAAGTTGTGCAGCTTTCTTGTTGAGAACAGTGAAAGCCTCCCTTTCTGACAGACATTACACTCACACCTAAAGCTGTATAATAAAGCAGACCGATTCTGTGCATGTGGGATTTTTACCAGAGGACTCTGGGGTTGGTTTTGGTTTGTTCTTTGATTTTATTTTATTTTTTTCAAATTTCAAAGTCTTTCAACAACAAACTCCTAGTTCTCATTCATGTAAAGCTTACTTTAACAAAAGACTTCTGGAATTGGTTCTTAAAGTAACTTTTAAAAATACCGTCAAAAGTGTTGAATCTTAGACTTTTCAAACTACTGTAGCATGAAAAAAGAAATCATTATTTCTTAGGCTTTACCTTTGCACATTGGGGCAGAACAGAGCAACTAAGATTGCCTGATGTAAAAAAGATACCAACAAATTCACCTTTTGTGTCAGAGCTAAGAAAACAATAAAGGCTGAGAGTAGGAATGCTTACAAAGGGTTTTATAAATTCAACAGAGACGGCAAATACTGTAAATCGGTCTTTTAGTATATATAAACCTTCTTACAGGGACTTGGAAAAAATTCTTTGTCTGTTTTATAACATCTCAGCCAAAATCTCATTAAAAACGTGAATGCAGTCAATTCATACACACTTTTAAGTACAGCAAATGTGAACCTCTGTAAGACTACAGTTTTTCCAGTGGCAAAGCCTCACTGTTTGCCTTTCCATTTCTCTCAGAGCCCAGAGGCTGTCCCCGTGACAAGTCTGCAGACTGAGAATCTCTCCTGTAAGACTTATGGGAGAGCAAGCTCATACTGTACCTTGCTTTGCTGAGAAACAGCCAGACTCTTCCATGTTATACTCCCATGAAGACATTAAAACATATTTATAAAACTTTCTTGGATAATTGCCTCTAACTGTTTGGCATAACAGTCACAGATCTTGAGCACAAAAATAATGTGTGATTTCGGCTAGTTTTTAGATTTCTCTGTATTTTCTTATATATAAAAGAAATTTATATAATTAAGGTAGGAATGTCAGCTTTAAGAGAAGGGCTACTTTTTTTGCCTAAATCCCAAGAGCTTGTAAAATCATTGTATTGGAATGATAATGGAAAATTTGGACCTTATTTTAAAATTTAGCATCTTGTTCTTTCAAAATTTAAAAACAAAATTCAAAAGCTAGGAATCCTTATTTTCCAGTGTCCTTGGAAGTATTTCCAAAGTTTTCAATACTAGAAGTTGTTTTGTTTTGGTTTTTTTTAGCAGGTATTTTTAAGACAGAATAAATTTTGATACTGTGTATGTGTGCATTTTAGGTTTTTCTCTTGTTTGATTGACTTAGATATAACATCATGTTTGAGACCTCTGAGCAGTATGAATTTCGATTTCTGGAAAGTAAATAAATGAGAGTTTGGAGAAAATAGAAGATAGCTTCACTGTCCTTCCCTGACTTTCCCAAACAATCTTTGATATTAAAACTAAATTCTTGACTGTGAAAGTGGTGAGTCACTGGAACAGGTTGCCCAGAAAAGTTGTGGACTCCTCATCCATGAAAGTGTTCAAGTTTAGGTTGCATGGGGCTCTGAGCAACCAGGTCAAGTGAGAGGTGTCCCTGTCCATGGCAGGGTGTTGGAATCAGATGATCTTTAAGCTTCCTTCTGACCCAAACCATTCTACGATTCTAGGATTAAATAAAAACTTCTGGCCTTTGATTGGTTTTCTTTTTGTGAAATTTAAATGGACACATACCAACAGAGAAGCTAATTGTGCTATCTCATCTTCAGGCTGGAAAATAACACAGAGACATTTGTTTTGGTTTTGACTTACATAAGAGGTATAGTTTTGCTCTTTATTTTATTAGTGAAATGGGGCTGGCAGAGTGAGAACCTGACCCATAGCTAGGAGTATTCCTGGGAATTCTGATTGTAAAACAGTAGTAACATGATAGGGGCACCAGAAAATTTCAATAATAAACTCTTGGAAAAGGATGGGAACCTGTTTTAGCAAGCCTTTCAGTATTAGGTCACATGAAGCATCGTATGACAGACAACAGAGAGCAGAGTCCTTCATTTGAAGAGTGGAAGAGGCAGAATGCCTTGAAGATACAGTTAATAGTTGTGAAACTGATGTTGTTAACAGATGTAAAAAAAGTTAAAGAGCATCATCCCCCGAATCCTGTGGTATTTGGTGCTGTTCTTTTATTGTTTATTATTACAGTTATTGTCATGGTTAGAAGCTATGGTGTGGTAGATATTGTCCAGACAGTAAGGAAAATGGATGAGGAAAGAAGTGTAATGCAGCCTTTTATGTCTAAGCCAACTTAATTCAATGTAAGTAGCATTGTAGAGGAAGGACTGGGGTTGGGAACCTCATGGGTTAGGACAGGGAGAACTTATAGGCTGCTGAAGGAGAAACTGAACAGTTAATACTGGGTAAAAGAAGTAAAATTGGTGATAAGGCAAAAAAGGATTCATTTTCTTAATGCCTTCCTAAAATAGTTAATTCCCAGTGTGTTTTTCTGTTGTACTGCAGATGGTTTGTCACTGGACCCTGAAGTCTCAAAGGCAAATGCCTATGGTTTCACTGGCTGCTTGTCCTCTGTTCAGTACAACCACATTGCTCCCCTGAAAGCTGCCTTACGCCATCCCAGCGTTGCTCCTGTGACTGTCAAAGGTTCCTTGACTGAATCCAGCTGTGCATCCATAATGGATGCTGATGTGAACACAGCAACAACAATATATTCTTCATCAGGTATGTCCTGCTGAGAGGGGAATGGGGAGTTTAAATGATGCTGTAGAGTCAGATTTCCTTCCTTTTTACTGTAATGCAATTGTGACAGTATAAATATTAGAACTGGAAAGTTGCCTTTTCTCTCAGAATTAGGAGTGTTGAGAATGGGCACCAGGATAAGTCAAGGCTCCTTTAAAAGTCATTGTTCTTGGTCTAAGTTCCTGGATTGCCTAAAACATGCCTAGAACAAACAAAAAAGTCCCAAAGCCCTAGTGAAAACAGCATTGGAATATCCTTATGCACCTGATTTGCCATTCCTGTCCACTCCAGATAACTCCAGTGCTGCAGATCTCAAAGGAGAACATAAATGTTACACACATTCCATATCCTAGTGGTGATGAAGCAATAGAAGTCATAGAACAAACAAGGCAAATTTGTTCCCACCCTGTCAGAAATGAACAAAAACTCTTGTAAAAATCCCTTGACACATGTGTGTGACTTCCATTGTATGCTTGTACTTCATTCTCTCAGGCTAAAGAGAAAGAGCAGTACTTGAGCAGTACCAGCAAAATAATCCCAATAGTTTGTATATCTTTTGCAATCTCGAAACTGTCCTCTGGGAATCTTAAGTATATTGCATATGCAAATTTGTATGCAGAGAAGGAAATGGAGAGCAGCTGGAAGTGTTGTCACCATGAACAGGAACAATCAAGTTACTGCTTTATTCACCAGTGGATGTGGCAGAATTCTTAATGACCAGAAAGGGGTACAAATTAAGGGTAGCTTTTTGCACCTTGACCTCTAAAGCCACTTTCTCTTTTTTGATAACTAATAAAACTCTGGTTTAGATCATAATACAATTCCTTTGACATTTGTACTTGCATCAAATCCCCATTTCCTGCAGCTTCTGCCTAAGATATTCAGCAGAAAACAAATGATGCTATTAGCATTCTGCATAGGGAAAAAGGCTGCTGATTACTCTTGAGAGCGGCTGGCAGTGTGTGTGTGCTTCTCCCCAGCCCCCCACTTTCCTCTCACTGCCTGGAGTTGTCTAAGGTATCTACTCTGATGCACGGAAGGAATGTGTCTTGTGAGTATTGAATGGGCAATGATACCGAAAATATGAACTCCTTGCCCTATGATCTGTCACCTCGATGATCTCATTTTTCTAAGGAGTTTAGAAAGCAGTAAGACCTGAGGCTCAGAACTGCAGGACAGAATGCAGAGCAGAGTGTAGCATTCGGACTTAAATATTTAAAGCTCACAATCAGTTGCACACTATTGTCAAAGTTAAGCACTGTTACATCAGAAATGCAGAATTATTATAAAACCTCATCCCTGTCTTTGTCACTCTGTGCTCTAAAATATGATTTCCTCTCAATGTGATGAATTAACTGACATTACTGTCTCACTATTCACACTGGATTTGATTAAAGCCTGAATAAGATCTTTAGAACGAGTGAGTTCTGAAGACTTCATGTGTTTAAATGCTACAGTAAGAGCACTGGGTGGTAGTCTTATTAAAAAAAATTCCAATTTGTAGCAAATTATTCTTTGTATAGATGTACTTGAGAATTACATTTATACATGGAAAGGACACATTTTAAGAATAAAAAGAAAACAGAGTTAAGGATTAACTTTCAGATTTACTGCTCATATCTCAATTCATCGCTTCCCAATTTCTCATTATTGAGTGTCTGAGAAGAAAAACAGAACTTCAAAGGAGACTGTACATGTCTCTGTCTATTTTCTAATGTACAGATACAACAAAAAAGCCCTCTAGGAAAACTCTTTATATGTGTGAAAAAGCTTTCTATATTTAAAACTTGAAAACAATTGAAGCTATTTCTTTTAGAAAGGAATACTCGTGTTCAAGAAAGTTTCCTCTCAGACAGATATGGAATAAAATCCATTCACTCATGGCTCAGTTATCCAAATACGCTCTTTCTGATTAGGAAACACAGAATGAAAGGTGACTTACTGTGGTTTTTATATTTAGTAAAAGTCTGCAGATCACCTTCTTCCTTGCTGAGGCACGTATAGAGGTTTTGGTAGTCTGAACTCTGCACTGATGGCAGTGAGATAATGGAGTTTTACTATGGTATTTTTTCTTAATACTAAAATACTTTTAAAATGACAGAGCAGATTCAACTGTGTGAACGGTGTAGTCTTGGGCTGTCTGTCTACTTCAGCTGAAGAGCAGGTCTTCATGCATTTAAAGTAAAAAATGTCAAGCACTTTTGTAAGTCAGAAACTACATAGAAAGATTTTGCTTCAGAAAGGCATCTTAAACGATAAAGTCCCTTTCTCACTGTGCTAGTTTTGCTGGACCTGGTATTTCCAAACAAGTTGTAACTGGCTAGGGATGTGCCAGGAGAGCCTTGGCTGTAGCAGTTACAAGATGGTGAAGTTCAGGACCCTTGGCAGAAGGAAAAAACCAGAAACCATGACTGCAACCCCAGACTTCAGCAGAAGAACCTCTGACCTGCTCATGGACCTGCTTGGAAGAATTCGACAGGATACTGCCCTGGTGAGAAGATGGATCCAGGAGATTTGTTTCAAGGATCATCTCCTCCAGGATCAAGAATGGTCCATCCCAATAAGCAGGATATCTACCAAAGGTGGCATGAGGCCCAGAGAGGTTGTGAAGTCTTCATCCTTAGATATATTCAAAACCCAAATGGATACAGCCCTGAAAAACTTGCTGTAGTAGGCTCTGGTTTGAGTAGGGGTATGGATTAGAGGATTTCTAAGGGGCCTTCTGACCTCAGGAGTGCTTCCACCCTCAGTTTTATCTAAAAGAAGAAGGATGTCCTGTTCAGGTCTCAAATGAGACCCAGTATTGCTTTCCCTTGACTTCAGAGTTTATTGTATTCCCACTGGAAATGGTTCTGCTGTTGTATGCCTTATGCTGCACCATAACAAACCCTCCTCTACTTGTATACTTTATTTCTCAGGCAAATATAATTCTTAAGACCTGTATCTGTTGGCCTTCATTCTGAAACTGATCTTAAACATTTGTTCTGGTTTTCTCTCAGTGCTTAAATTCTGGTAACAGTAGCCAAAAAATAGTGGAGTGCTAGTCACATTTAGTGTCAAATCTTACATAATCTTTTAGGCACGAATAATGTCTTACATAATTTTTAAGGTAGAAATTTATTTCATGCTTTTTCATACATGCTTAATAGTTTTTTTTTTACTCTTTTCGACTACTACCATGCACTGGATACCAGCTGGAGATTTTTCTCTAGTACAGGAGGACTGTTGTAGAACAGATGTGAATTTTTAATTGTAACTGATTTCACCGGTGTCAGCTGAGGGCAGGGGTAAAAAATACCTCGCCAAACTTCCAGCCTCTGAAAGGTAAATCATCATGAGTCTGAAATAAAGATTGTTGTCCTCTCCTAGTTTGTGGAAAGAAATAGGTGAGTCACACCGTCAATCTTTGACAGTCATCTTAGGGTATAAAGTATTCTTAGATTCTTTTCCTCTTTTACTAAATAAAAGGTGCCTAAATTACTAATTTTGATTTGTATCACTAATTCTGAGATACTGAAAAATAAAGCAAGATGAATCTACTCATCATGTACAAAATTATTACCAACCATGATCTAATTTTTAATTTGGCCATTTTGACCTTGGGCTCAAAGGCCTGAAATTAGGCTAAATAACCTTCAGATTTGCTTTCCAACATAACCTTTTCTATGATGCTATCTATCTATATATATGTGTGTAAAAATACATTTTTATTCCCATTCCACTCCCACAAATGTAGCAGATGAGATGAAGCATTGCTGTGACTGTTTCTTGGGAATGTCACTCTAGGCACACAGTATCCAAGCAAGGAAGGTCTTGTAAATAGGCCTCAATCTGAGTGTTCAAATCTGTCATTGGCATTTAACATTCAGTGTTGCCAATGGGTGTATTGGAGGTATTCAGCTGGCCCCAGAACTCCCTTTTGTGTCTGTAGCTCAGTCATGAGTCATGCACTGCATGTATGGGGAACCCTGACTTTCAGTATGTGTGTGTTTGATTAGAAATCCTTCCACCCCTAAAACTAGCAAGTAGAGTTGCATCTTTTAGAACATCAAAGCCTCTTGGAGGCTCATGCCTTCTGCATCTTTTTAGGGCTGGTATCACTGATGTAGAGACTAAGGAAAAAGTGTACCCTTTAAGAACCTAAATAGCCCAAAGCCGCCATCATCACAAATTCAGGACCACCTTATGCACAAATATTACGTTGTTGCTTGTTTCAATGAAACTCATCTTCTTCAGCAATGGCATACCAAAATGTGGCTGAATCAGTCACTAAGGCAAAGATGTTCAATTACAATAAACATCACAACACCAAATTTTTCAATTGGGCTTCCATCTCTTGCATCAGAAATCAGTTTGGCAAATCAGTATATGGTACACAGAAGAGACAGTGATCCCTAACTCCTTCCCTACATACATTCTCTGGGGGCTTGTAAAGGAGAGAAACACAAATATGAATCCTGTCAAAGGAGAGAGTAAGCTGAAGAGAACAGAAAAATGTGAAGGTGCAGAAAAGCTAGATTCAGTTAGCAGTAAAAAAACATGGCATTTTCTGAAACATGCAGTACTAAAAAGAAAGTACACTGCTCTAACTCCACTGACTTCAAGGAGGGCTTGACCTCTTGGATTTGGAGTTGAATTTGAAACAGGTCGTGGGCTATTTGGCTCAGTGTTTCAATGATAATTATTTACAGAGAGAGTACAAGAGAGCTCGAACATCGAGGAGCCTTTAATATAGGAATTTATTACTGATCCTCTTCTGTTTTGGATCCAACTTGACCACTGCATTTCTGCAACAGAGATAAAAACATCCCTTCCAAGAAGCTGTCCTAAGCATAGAATGTTTCTCTTCGTGGGATTGAATTCAACTTTAATATCTGTATCTACAAATGTAGGTCATGTCTAAATCTGTCTAGTGTCCCTTTCCTTTGGCTTCTTTCTAATATTGTTTCTTAGGTAACAACAAAAAAAAATAATACAGCTCTGACTGAGAAAAGCTCCTAACGGGCTATTTAATTCAAATGTCTCTCTGACTCTTCTGACGAACTGAAACATCACTTTCAGATGTTAGTGTGAGTCTTTCTGTTTCCTTCTAAATATACCCTTAACAGACTTTGTTCCTGAAGATGTAGAATAAAATTGTTCTGCAAACTCACTTTATTTTTAAGAGCTTTCTGGTTCAGTTCTCCAATCCCCCAAATCCCATCTATTGAAAACGAATTAGAATTCATGAGAGTAAGAGGACACTTCTGTCTATGCCACAGAGAAAATGAACACAGGTGATACAGAAAATAAGTTCTGTTTTGTTTAACCAACTGCAGATCCTTTCGGGAAGACAGATGAAAGAGAACCTCTCACCAATGCAGTCAGAAGTGATTCAGCTGTGATTGGAGGTAACTTTGTTTTTAAAGATTACAGTAGAAAAATAATTCAGAGCAAACATCTAGGAGACTTTAAATCTGGGCTCCATGAAACCTAGCTGAATTTTTTTTGTAATATGATGCAGGTCTAATATTTGCTCTATTTATTAGCGCGTACCTGTATCAAGCTCCCTAGGTAAGCAACTGCATTATGGATTACTGTGGACATACATGGATCATCAAGAACCTGAGTCTTCTAAAATATAAACCACCTCTGTCTGTCTGCCTGCTTAAGCAGGGGATTTGGACAAGATGACCTCCAGAGGCCCCAGCCATTCTCGGATTCCATATGATTCTGTGTTCTAAGACCCAGCTAACTAGTAACTGTTTTAGACACAGCCCTGCCGAGACCCTCTACACAGTATTCATATATCCCATACTTCTTGAGCTCTCTCTTTGCAATCTGGTGGTGTAGGGGAACTCACCAGGTCATATGGAAGTATATATATGCTAAATCATATGAAAGTATTTATATACTAGGAAAAATTGTCCTCCTAATTTCATGTATGGCTTGAATTTTCCTTTAACAGCCTAGAAGACAATTTATCTCTGTTTATTTTAGAGGGTGCCCTGTAACAAGCTGCCTTTGATAATATCTAAAAGCTATAAATTAAAGTGTACGAGGTTCATGCAAGGTTTCCAGAGATAACATAGAAGAAAACATGACAGAGCGAGAATTTGTATGAACATACAGATCTAGCTTTTCAAAAGCAAACACAGTGAACCAACTTTACTCCCAGTGAAAGCAAAATTTGATGGAAATTAGGTCAATTACATCAATACTTGCTGCTTTAAGTGTTCTTAAGATGAAAAAATAGAAATAAAAACTGCCATGGAGGGTGATAGAGGCATATGGTTGTGTACAGACTGAGATGAACTGATCTATCATATCTACTAGCTGCTGTGCATTGGTAATGCATTTTTGAGGTAATTGGACTTTCTATTTTGGTTTTTACTCTTTCTATCCTTTCTTTTTTGCCTCTTTATAGGTGTAATAGCAGTTGTGATATTCATCATCTTTTGCATCATTGCCATCATGAGCAGATTCCTCTATCAGCACAAACAAGCACATCGAAGTAGCCAGAAAAAGGAGAAGGAATACCCAGAAAACCTCGAGAGCAACTTTAAAGCTGACATTGACTTGCAGAACACAGTGAGCGAGTGCAAACGGGAATATTTTATCTGATGGACAATGCAATTTATTCTTGCTCTTACTTCCCTAACCTTCCTTTATTTGTTCCTTTATTCCTTCCTTCCTTCCTTATTTTCTTTTTTGAAAATTTTTTTTAAACGTTCATTTTTTGCTATTCCATTTGGAAAAGACCGCCCTGCACAGGAAACACTGAGAACAATCACAGTGCCTCATTCTTTGCACAAGAACCTGGCAATCACAGTTTACTTCTTCAACTCAAGAGACCTGTTATCCCACCCTACACAAAATAAGATCCACATGCACACCTTGTGTCTGCTGTCAGTTCTTGGATGTTTCAAAGTCCCTACATTTATTTGTGTTTTTTTCTCTGGAGCTATTTAAGTTATCACTTTTACAGTAGAGCTGGACTATGTAAAGTACAGGTAAAGTAGTTGAACACATAGCTCTAGAGGTACTGGGACAGGATAGAGGGAAAGAATGAGACCAAAACACTTGATTTATTTCATAGGCTCATTTACAGCAATCATAAAAATCTGGCAAAATTCTCAAATGTTATTAATTGTTATATTGTCTATTGATTTAAATGGTGTTACGTTAATTCATACCAGCTGAGAAGCTGGTATGATGTAAAGGAGAATAAAACTGTCTTCATTAAGCTCCTTCCCCCAACCTCCTGTCCTTTTACTGTAACTTTTAGGCTTCTCAGTACTTTTCCAACAATATATGTATCAATAATAAATGTCATTCCCATTCACCTCTTCCACCTCCATCTTGTAAGGCTGGCTATGTAGACCCAACATACTCTAGCATAACTAGCTGAAGCATGGAAAATAGTAGCTTGAATCTCCAAGGGTTTTAGGAAGCTGCTAGGACTTAGGTGCTCTATATTTGTCTGAAATTTTAGAAATGCAGCATATGCCTGTTCATGCTATGTGGAGGATTATCATGCACTTAGGTTAAACACTGTTGCTGCTGTGGAAAAAAAGAAATACATAGATGAGAGAAAAACAAAAATAGTTTACTCTTAACCATGATGCACACCTTCTGCAAGTTCTTTTAAAAAAAGAAAAAAATAAATCCAAATA
This sequence comes from Pseudopipra pipra, assembly GCF_036250125.1. Taxonomy (NCBI): domain Eukaryota; kingdom Metazoa; phylum Chordata; class Aves; order Passeriformes; family Pipridae; genus Pseudopipra; species Pseudopipra pipra. The sequence continues at coordinate 26,035,351 of NC_087555.1, read as the reverse complement.
CTCAAAAAACCCTCCCAAAACTGCATGTAAGATTGATTGGTATTTCTTGTTTGTAGAAGTTGGAATACCTTCTCCAAAGCTAAATAGATCCGATATAGAACAACCCTGTTTACAAGTAACAACATTAGAGAAACAAAAAAGAATACTCTTACTTCAAATTAATCTTCTTTCCTTTTTTCTAAAGTCTTCTATCCTTTCCTGATTGGGAACAATACTGAAGACTTGAATTCCACCCATATTACTTGTGCTGCATGGTTACAATATGAGGCTTGAAAACCATTTTTTCAGTCACAGACATCCTAAGGGTCAGAAATGAAGGAGTCCCAGCAAAGCAGGTTTGCACACGGTATTGTTTCCATGTGACATCTGTCTTCTCAGGGCTTCTAAAGAGCATGTAGAGTTTGCTGTAGGACTTGAAGGTTCCTGACAGTAGTTGAATGAAGCCTACAGTTAAGGGGAAAAAAAAACTTATTCATTGCAGTACTCTTGATAAGAATTAATTCAAGACAATTAATTGTACAGCTGAATCTCTTTCTTTGCCCTACACCCTTGTGCAGTCATCCTGGGGTTTCCACATGAGGGTCCTTTTTACATAAAATCAAAGAATCACAGTATGAGGTAATAAGCCACAGCAAGCTAGAGATGAGCTTACCCATGCAACAGATACTATTTTTCTAGGCAGTGCATTTCAAAGGTAAGTAGCTGTTTATTTGGGGGATTTTTATGAGGAGAGAGAGAAGGCAAGGAAGAATAAATAAATGACAGTTTGGATATGGTGGTTCTTCATCACTTCTTTGGAGCATCCAGTGAAGAGAAAGCAATCTTAGAATTATATCATTCTCATGCAAAGAGGAATATGTGAGACCACCTCTTAACTGAGCAATTTTATGAAGCCATTTATATTGAAATTACTATTAGTGCTGTTCTTCCTCAATCATAGTCAACAATAGCCCTTTTGCCACATGCTGGCTGATTCATGTGATTACTGAGAGTGTTTCTGTGTAATGAGATGTGTAATAATGGATTCGTGACCCTGAGATTATCTCAGCTGGTTAGACCGTGGTGCTAATAATGCCAAGGTTGTGGGTTTGTATCCCTGTATGGGCCATTCACTTGAGAATAGAACTGGTGATCCTTGTGGGTTCCAACTCAGAATAATCTGTGATCTGTGATTAGCTGAGCTCCCTTTATGTTGCTTTATTTTTGCAGTAAAATCCTGGCAAAGAAATTATTTTTATTTCTTCCTTTCCCCAGATAAAGCTGCTTTGTTTGGCATGGCAGGAGGGGAGGAATAAGAGTTCACGGGCTCCTGTTTGGGTCCATGTTTGAGTCATCTTCTCTGAAATAGCTTGTGTATGAGACATCTCTGAACTCCTAGCATGCTTAATTGACTTTATAAAGAATGGAATAGGAAGAAGGGGAATGCCTCCAGTTGTGTATTTTTCTCTAGATGACCTAGCAGATACAAAACATCCTTCTGTTTTCCTACATGTTAGTTTCCAGGAACAAAACTACTACAGAGTGCAACATTAAAGTGTAAAGCAGCTCCAGCAGCAGAGTAGCTGGAGAAGGGAGACTGAGCAATGAAGCAGAGTCCTCTCATTTCTAAAGTAACTAAGTTGCTTTCAGTCATCATAGGACCTGATTCTGCAAGATGCTAAACTTTCTCAAGGAGGATCAAGGTCTCATTACCAAAGGTAGATATTAGTGTTGCTGCAAACATTTCAGATACAGCTCAGTGGCTCAGTCCCAGGCCAGAGGGCAGGTGTAGTGGCAATGCTCTGTACCAGCCCACATCTGGCAAAATGCTGTCAAGTGGTTAATTTGTCCATTTTTCCTTATCCTCCTTTAATATAACCCAGGCTGGTAAAACTCTTTGAAAACTTACCTTTGGTGTGCATCTGTAAAAAGAAAGAACTGCACATATATAAATGCTTGCATGAGTATACAGAGACATGTGCATCTATACCTATGGATGTGCTGAGATGAGAATATTCTTATGCTACAGGACTGAACCAATGAGCACATTAGTATGGACTTCTAAATCAGGATGCCAAAATTCTTCTTATTAAATGGTAGCTAAAAGATACTATATGAAGTACCCTAATACTAACTCCTTTTTTGTGTTTTTATTGTTTTTTTCTAATGCTTTCTTTACTGAGGGCATAATTAGATTTCCTTCAGTACCAGTTAAAGGAAATTAATAATATTTTTTTTATAAAAAAGAAGAAATACAATTTCTTTCATTTTCCACAGTTCAAATTAGACCTTTTCACCATTTATTAAAAACCATTTCTGTTATTTTGGTTAAAATTTCTCTTTAGATGGGGTAGTTTTTCTTTTAGCTATTATTCTAGATAACATTTTTAAGTAAACATAAAATAATAATTTTTATACATAAAATGTCGTTTCATTTCAGTGGAAAAGAACTGTTGGAGCATTGTTTGGGTTTTCTTCCTTATCCTAAAATGAGTTTCATAATAAAAGTAAGGGACTGGTAGAAGCATACTAAGTCTCTTTTTTTTTTCTTTTGGTGATATGATATGTAACCTCTGAAAATTATTACTGCTAGGCAGGGATTTTTAGACTGTGAAATTACTAAGTATCTTAGATATGGATTTAGGCTCTGCAAATTCTTGTTTTCCGGAAAAGACTTGGCCAATAACTGCCATGCTTATAAAGATATTTAGTCATGCAGTCTGAGTTGGATGCCTGGAAGGACTGTCTGAGAATCCCAGTGCCTGGCTATAGAAAACAAAGGAAAGCTGTCTGTTGGAAAGCTAAATCCAACTAACTTTCAGTGTGACATAGGCTGGCACCTGGGAGAAGGGTGGGCTTTCAAAGGAATTTGATGTGAGGTGGATGTGGGTGGATCAATGCTTGAGTAAGTTACTGTAGAAGATGAGCATTTAACTCAAATTAATTCCAGCTGAATTTCTGCTTCTGCCTTCCTGTGAAATGTTTTAATATACAAGAGATTTAAATACCTTCAAAAATTGAATCCCATTTCTCTTCTGGAAATAAAATGTTGGTCCTCAGTAAGTCACCTATGTAATTGGCAGTTAGTATTTCATCTGTCCTTATTTACTTACTAGAGACAAGACAGTGTGAGTGTTTTGGGTAAATTTTTTACATGTACACTTTTTTATTTTTTCTTGGTTTTGCCATGGCTCAGCGCAAAGCCAAACAAAAGACACAGCTTTAACTTACATTGGCTAAACCAGAATTCTTATCTGGGTAAATATAACTGTAAAAACCAGACATACGGAGTTGTACTGTTATCAAATTGTGTTCAGTCATGAGATGCCCCTGATACTTAAGTTAAAACTGATAGCCAAATTACAAACATAGGACATTTTCTCTCTGCTTTATTTTAACCTGATATAGTTAGACTTCATTCATCCTATTTATCAATTGCCCAATTTTTACAGTGTGAGACAAATCCTTATTTTAATGAGATCTTTGAGTATATTAGGATTTAGCTGATCACGTTTCACATATTGGGTGAGGAGCAATCAATACATCATATTGTTTCCCTATGGTGAGGGGTTATGAATCTTCTCCTAATGAAGTCAGCTATTGATTTTGCTGAACATAAGATTGAGTCCTAGACCTATGAAAGCACTTGGATATTGTTTTTGTCTGAGTCTTTTGGGTTTGTTTCATTTTGGATTTGGTTTTACCTGCTACTTGTTTTACACTTGTCATCCAGTCTAGTCCAGCCCTGTGGTCAACGAAGACAGGGCAAATGTCTCAAACATCCTTTAAGATTAAATGAATCACTAGAGATGCATCTTTCTCTCCATTGATTATAGAGACAGGGTAGTCTCCTGGCAATAGGTTAGCTACTTCTAGCAGAATTTGCTTACATGTTGGAATTTTACACTAGCTTTGCAGATCCAGTAGACACATCTGCACAGATCTTATAAGTGACTTGGATTTTTTTTTACTGAGATGACAGCTGGGTCAAGGAAGGACACCTCTTTGCATCTAAAATTACACTAGACATCTCTGCCTAGTAAATGCATGTGTCTAATTGTAGCCAAATACAAGAAAATCAAGTGTTGAAATACCTATTTGAGCCAGTGATGATCCAATCGGTAGTATATGGGGCTTGGAAGAGGTTTATTCTCCTTCCAGTGTATTCTAAATTCAAGATCCATTTTTTGCCTCATGTGGGAGCTTTGACAGATAGAATACATGTAGACAGATCCACACACCTCTTAATCTAAAGCTAACTCAGCCCCTTCATGTGACTTTCTAGTCCTGAATCTCTGGTGCCATTTGAGAGGAACTAGGGTATCTCTGCAGCTCCAGTAAAGAGGTGTGTCCCCTGTCTGTCATATCTTGCATCTGTTAGCCCCAAGCAGATGTGTCTGATACCTGTTGGCTTTGCAAATTATAGTAAGTGCCCATCCGGAACTCCTAAGCTCTTGATGAGCTGAATCTCTTAAAAAAAATAAAAATCCCATCTTCAGAACAAAATCAACTTCCTTTTCATCAGTGTAACCCAAGCAGTTGACATGTGTCCTCCACATCAACAAGAGTGTAGAGGAGGCAGAACTTGATCCCTTTGTGCTCCACCTTCTCATGTCATCGCTGTCTGTTGATGTCACCTACACAAAGCTTACCCTAAACAAAATCAGAGTAAAGTATTGTTCTGCACTGCCAGTTTTTCACAGACAGAGTTTTTTTAATTTATTTTTCAGAAAGCACACTTAGTAAAAGACTCAAGCAAAGTGTGAGACCTTGTGAGGCTCTAAGACAAGTGCTATTTCAAAGCTTTCATGCAATTTTTTAATGCCTACTTACCAACAAGCCAAGTGATATAGCTGCATCCCTGTCAAACCAGGGGCTTTATCCAGGGTCTTCAGAGGTTGGTGAGAGACCTCTTGGTGACCTCTTGCACCATGCCCTTGAAGATTTTGGGGGTTTTCTTCACAAGTTACTATCACAGCTTCAAAGCATGATTTGTTCCCTGCACTTTACTGCACTTCCTTTCCCAATGAAAAGTTCTTCATGTCCTCTTTCGGTGTGGGTGGCCCCCTCCTCTGTGCTCCTTTTGTACATGAAACTTCTAACTGCACTGTTCTTTTGGGTCTGGAGTAGCTTTTTTCTTTTATTGTTTATTTTGAGTCATGCATATAGGAGCTTGGATATATCAATGTATTGGTACTTATTTTTGTGATCTTTTGCACTAAGTTACTCTGACAAAAAACAAAAACTGGAAAAAAAAAAAGCACACTTTCTGGTGAACTATTGTAATTTGTAAGCTCGTTGTTTGTTGTTTGTAATGTACTGAGTCTACAAGCCGAGCTAAGGAAGGATTAAGGCAACAGTTTGTGTTGACAGTGTCACTCCATATCTAGTTCATCTGTTTTCTTTTTCTCTCCTTTTTGCTGTAACATATGGAACTATCAGATTGGTGGTAGGAGGCAGAGGAACTTGTTTTACAGTTCTAACTAAGATTACGATTTTTCTTCTGGCAGTCACAGAAACCAAAATGTCAGCTGTGTGTTTAACCAGAAGGGAGACTGCACTCCATCATGGAGATGTAGTTACCTAGAGATGGTGACCTCTAAGGGAAAATGGGGACATTAACACTCCAAACTAAAATTGTGATGAGGCAGTGAAGGAGGCAAAAGCTCTCAGAAAAATTACATTTTTTGAAGACACACATGGTAACCATCATGTGGATATGAGGGTTTCAGGTATTTTTATGTGGGTTTTGCCATGGAGTTAATTACTAGTTAGCCTGCCAAAACATAGTTTTAGTTGTCTCGATGATTTGTAAAGTATCGGAGATGTGCTTCAAACATGGGAGAGGATTTCAAAGCTCTGGCTGATACTGTTACGACACTCTCCACTTAGATCACTGGAACTCTCCCAGATAACCCAAAGGAGAATTGGGGATGGTTTCCCTCAACAAATAACATTTAATGAAACACTGGGTACAACAGGTGATCCAAAGAACAGAGTTTGCTTAGAGACTTACCCCTTCCCATCCCTCCCTCATTTAGGATGCTTGCGGCAGCTTTTCTCTGAACTAATGGTTGCTGTTCACATTGCAACAGCATTTGCTTCTTGATATGCTGGTCATTACTCTCTTCACAAATTTGAATCCCACAACCCTGAAGAGAGTCCATTTGATACGATTTTTGCATGGGAAATTATTTACTCACTTTAGCATGCCCTTTACAGTTCCATCTTACATCATTTAGGCACAGCATTTTCTGATGTGTTTTGTCATTGCTGCCAATGCAGCACACATATTGTTACAGAAGAAGAATGGTTGTTTCTGAGGTAAAGCTTAGATATCGTCAGTCAGTCTCACTTCCCATTCACAACTCATGTAATACTCCAACACCCAAACCCATACTATGAAGTTTCAGGAGCTTACAAGAGCAAAGAGGTGCATTTTTTTTTCAGACATCCAGTCATAAAAATCTCTGTGAGTTTTACACATTAAATATGTAACATAGACCATTGTATCTATATGATAGAGAGAACATTAACATTGTAGTACCAGACCTGCTTTGAAACCCATTTCATAAAAGAAACAGACCCAGCTTCAGACCTGGTTGTAATCCTGTTTAGGTCAATGTAGATACATCACAGATAAATTTAGCCTCATATTGCCCTAGGCAAGGGCATTGATGATCTCCTATAAACTGGGGTTGACATACATGAATTCAAGTCAGGACCTTATGTTCATCATCCTTTACTGCTGTCAACAAGAGTTGCATTCACTGAAATTGTGTTGTCTTCTAGCAGCACTGTGGATAAAACTTGGGATAAGGCAATGAACTTCAGTTCCACGTAAGCCCATGACATGGTTTAAGTCACGTTCAGGAGTTTCTGGAAATGTGTGTATGGAGAAGAGTGGTCTATGGGTGGTGTCTTGCCAACCGACTTGGGAACCCACTCACTGACTTTGGAAGGATTTTATGGGATTTTTCTGGAGTTCTTTCCTGGGTGGACTGTGGTGAAGTGTACAATATTTGAAAAATAAAGGCGCCCTAAAAAGCAAAGGAAAATAAACCAAAAAAACAGCTGAGATTAAATATTTGTAATAAAAAAAATTGAATCTTTCTACAGATGAGCCCTTCATGATTCATTTTGCTTTGTTTTACTCAAATTGTATTAACTAAATCTCTCAGAACTCTGTTCATTTCAGTAGCAAAGTGAAAAAAAAAAATCTTTTTTTTTGTTTTAATGGTCCATCCAAGGTTAATGTAAGAGTCTTTCAGTTACAGTAAAAAGCAAAATGGAGATTTAGATTATTCCTCTTTCACTATCCAGTTTTCTAAAGAAAATTCCACAGGACGTTGCCTCAGTCTAAGTCAGTTTTGTAGACAATGTAACATGTCTTAATACCCTGTTTGGGGGTTGAAAAAATTTAGCCTTAGCTTCTTTTGTTTTCTATGGTTACTGTTGTACAGAAGAAAGACTTAAACTGTAAGTAATGTATATTTAATAAAAAAAGACTTTTTGTATGATTTTGTGTGGAAGACAGATGCCTCCTCCTGTGTTTTTATTTTATCTTCTAGCTGAACGAACATTAAAAAGTGCTGATTATGGGAAAATATTTTCAGCTGTTTATATGTTAACTCTAAGCCAACACGTCTCACTGGATATTAATAAAAGCTGAAGTGCCCACAACCAGGATTTATTGATTTCAGCTATGGTTAAAAGTTAATATCAGAGGATATCTGGTCATCACCCAAATACCTGACACAACTCATAACTGTTGGTTTGCAGCACCCCGCGTGGGGTGCATAAGGGCACAGATTCCCATGCTGGATAAAAGTCATATTTGGAGAGATGCCTTGGTTCTGGTTAGAAAACATGCCTAGTCATAGCTCTGTAGCTTTCCAGGCACCCATGCACACGTGTGCACACACATGTGCTCTGTCCCCAGCCTTGCACAAACGTCACGTGTGTCCTGCTTCACTCATGGATCCCCAGAAGGCAGGATTAACAAGGGTTTGTAGTCTTGGGTGGAGGTGTGCTATTTGGCAAGACAGCTTTGCAGTACCTTCTTTGGGGTTTTACAAGCACAATGCCCACCTCATGGGGCTAATCCAGCCTTCCCCAGGCATCCCAGTCCACAACTAGCCATGCATCATGCAGGCACCAAAGCCATCCTACACCAACAGAAAACTACTGCTGTCCCCTTGTAGGTGCAGGAAGGGGGTTTATACATCACTTGGCTTAGACAAAACTTCAAGTTACAATTAATCCCACACTGAGTTACTTTACTCAGGGGGAAAAAAAAAAAGCAGTGAAGAGCTATATAAATCTTTCAGCCTCTTCATAGCTGATATAGTGGGAGCAGTAACCTTTCAAAGGCTTGTAAGGGCAGTACAGACTCCTACAATTTTTAATCCAGACCTTGAAAATTAAGTTTGCATGGTTTACAGTCCAGAAATGTCAATGTGAATCATTTTCCATTTTTCTGAGTGGAGAGAGAGAAACTATTTTCTTCTTCCTTAACGTCTTAAGGGGGAGGCTTTAGCATCCCCCATTGTTTTGGAGGAGTTTGGGGTTTTTTGGTAGTTTTTTTCAAAAAAATATGCTTCTCTCTTCCTGAGCAGGAATGCGATGAGTTTGAAATATTATTCAGAAGGTTACATTAAATAATTGCATTAGTGTAATGAAAATGCATATATCTATTTGGCAGCCTGACAAAAGATCATTTATTGCAGTTTATGGCTAGTTAGCAACATCTGGAAGAAGGGACAAGGTATCATCAAGGGTTGTGGTCAAATCTTCCTCATCACCTGCTGTCCTTTTCTATCAGGCAGAACTAAAAAAAAAAAATCGCCTCTTTTGCAATTTCCACATGAGTAGCAGGTGTTTTACGCTAAAGCTTTATTTCTTCAACTAAAGGCCCATTGGCAAATGTATACAGGCAAATACCATTAAGTGAACACTGCTGTGAAAGAAAGGCAGGAGAGCCCTGCTGCAGTCAGGTGTGATATTTTTTTGCTTTTTTCCCACAGCATGAGTACTAGGCAGCTGCAGTCAGTGCTTATTTTTCTATACCTGTTAGCCTAGCAAGTAATCAGGAAAAGCTGCCATACACAGCCACATTGTTCTTCCAAACTCCCATACCGGTGGTGTCTGTATTTAACTTTTCTTAGATTGAGATCGTTTCTCTTCCTTTATCAAAGCCTAAGCTAAATAGCCTTTGCCTCAGTTTAAGCCCATTACAGCTTGTCCTACTGAGGAAAGAATGGAAAGAATAGCTCTATTCCTTCCTGTCATGCAGCAGCCCTTTTTCTCTGTTTGACTGCCTTAATTATCTGTTTAGTTACCTTATCTACCCAGCTCCCCATACTCTTCAGCTCCCTTGATTTCAGACAAACCAACCCCACTTCCCTTATGCCTTTCCTTGCTTTTTTTTTTTAACATATAATCACAGAAAACAGCCTGGTAAAAACTTAATGTTTAATTTTACCAGCTGGGCTGTCAGAATTCACTGTAGTGCAACTAATCTACAGAAGATATATTTTTCTCTATGCCAAATTATTTTCCTTAGCCCTACTCCCTGCACCCTTTTCTAATAAAATGTCGTTAGACCTCTAAGGTGATGGGGGCCAAACCACATTGCAAAGCCAAAACACTGAAACTACTTCAATAGTATAACTTAGAGTCTACTACAAACCGCTCACACACAACAGTATTACTGTGGAAAGAAATCCATTGTGTGATGGATTACAGTGTTTCTGCCTCATTAGGAGGTACAAAGGGGTGGTCAGTTGTCCAAATTACCAGTTCATTCCCACTTTGCAAGGTGTTGGGCAATAGGAAATTAGGAGCTGACAGGTCTGTTAGATCTCTGCTTTATCCTTCACTTAACAAGGAGACTATATCCAAGCACAAGGTGGATGCTGGATCTCTGCCATTACTAAGATACTGCTACAGAAAAAAAAATATGGAAAAGTATGGAAAGGATGCAGATATTTTGTGTGTTAAAGGCTTTAGTGTAAAATAATTTGTGATAAACAGGACAGAGCAGGAAATGAACAGGATTTGATGGAGACAATGTGTGGATACTGAATGTATGAAAGGCTAGAAACTGCTACATAATAAATGAGGAATTCAACATGAAACAGTTCAGCTTCAATAACCTAAGTTAACAGTCTGCTGATAGTTTATATGGTTAAAATGAAGCACTTTTTCCTGAATGAAGGATTGTGTAGACAACTGGAAGTGAGGTAAGAATATAAGTGTTAACAAAATAAGTGAAAGGTACAATGGACTTTTTTACTTCCATATGGTTGGCAGAGCTAGGCAGCAGTCCTAGGAATTGATGCCTAAAATATAATAGTCACAGAAAGACTTTTTTTTTTAATGGCAGGAAATTTTATATTTCTTTTAAATTTTGGATCCCATCCTAAGTCCTGCTCAGGACCTTCTATTCTTTAAGGTAATCCCCCACCTGAATTTGGTTAGGGAGTAAGAAAACCAGAAACAGCTTCTCTACTGATTTATCTCAGTCACAGTTTGGCATGGTAAGTAGTCACATGGCAGGACTGTGACTGTAGGACTTCTCTGCCTCTCTGAACCCATAAAAACGTGAAGTCCTCCACAAGCACTGTATGCCTGAGCTTTATGCAAAAGACTAAGATCCATAGTTAAGGCCTGTTTTTATTGATATACAGACACACATACCCTGAGATCCCCATTCACACCAAGTATTCTCATGGTTTGTGCCTTTCAGGCCATGCTCAGAGAGGAGATTCCTTGACCAGACATTAGCTCTGTTTCCTACTACTGGTGCCCAGGATGGAGGAACACCTCAACCCGTATGTCAAGCAAAAATCTCCCTTCATTAGTTCACCCTGTCCTCCTAAAAGGCTGCAAGCTCCTGTGAAGAAAGAATAAATCTGCTTTCAACTGGGAGGAGATAATTTAAAAAGTGATAGGGAAAAGATGATGTTGTGGCTCTGTTCCCCCCACCAAAACTGCCAAGAGTTTAGTAAATATTGCAGCAAGAAAGTGACTGCAGAAAGAAAGAATTTTTTTTTCCCAAGCAGACTGTGGAGCAGGATCCTTACAATCTGATCCAGAGGCTTCTCCGCAGTATGCAGTTAAAGCAATTCTGTAGACTGAGTCCAAAGGGATTTCATCTGTCTCCTAGGGCAGATGATGGTCCTGGGATCTGAAACCTAGCATCTCACTTTAAGAACCTACTGTGAGAAAGAAAGACAGTCAGTCACTTCTCAAGACCAATATTGGTTTTTATATGTGTATGTATGTATGTATGGGGTGTGTATATATGTTTATACATATAAAGCCCCCTCAGGCATAGATTTCCATTTCTCAGCTATTGAAAAAGACTCTTGATCACTATCTCCATGGAATACATTCCTTCCTTCACAGCAGGAGGACCTGAGTCTGCTGATGCAAGAGAAGTTATGCACTGCTTCTTGCCTCCTATCTCATGTGGTGTTTAACAGCCTAAATCTCACTTGTTGACTGGCACAAAATGCCCACAAGGCTCATGCATTTAGGACCACAGTTCAAGTGCTGAGCTGCTTCCATGTAAAGGGAAATACTGACTTTGAAGACTGCTTTTAATCTAAGTGACACATAGGGTTAATATGGTGGATGCCTGAAGAAATGGAAACTCATTCTTTTGATGGTGATAATGAGGACAATTAGTGAATGTATTATGATTCACTAAAAGAGACAGGAAATAATAAGCCAGGAATTAGCCAATATATAAATGTCATGGTGTTTTCTAAAAAGGCTCCTTTATATTTGCCTCAGCTGCTAGCTTTCCTGTTGTGACTCTAGCATGGCTGCTGCTCACTTGTGAGGTTACATGTTGATGCCATTAAATAGATAACAGAAGACAATAATGAATATTTGCATTATGAGAAATTGTTAGTAAAAAAACATCAAACTGATCATCTTGGAAAGATTGAACATCTCAAGGCAAAGAAGAATCAAATTGCAACTTTGTTACAAAGCTGTCTCTGAATAGTATTTTTTAGTTCTTTGTGAAGATTTTTCATTAAGTGGGAGCTCCATGAGAAAGACTATGGAAATGCTCTTCAAAGAAGAGAGGCAGCAGCTTTCTAAAACATAACAAGATCTGCAAAACAGGTTGCTGTTGCCATTGGAGCTGGTGAGTGCAGTGGCAAGACAGGTTTTTGTAGATAAGAAAACTGTGTTTGAAAGGGAGCCTAACTGGAGGAGAGCTCAGGGAGCTCAGGGGGCTCCTGAGCTCAGGCATTTTTGAATTTTTGAGGGGAAATACATCTTCCCAGCTCTGTGGCCGCTGCTGTTCCACCCCAGCAATGGCAGGCTTGGGTCTGGGGGAGTGCCTACAGAAACTATTTCCCAGGATGGAAAATGGGAAACATTCACAGCAGTACTACATGTATGTACCAAAGAAGTGCTTTTTGGGTCTGGAGTCATATTCAAAGTATAGTCTATTCAAAAATCCTTCTGGCTGAGGATTATATTTCAGGCTCAGTCTAGCAATATATTCATGTAAACTAAACAGAAGAGGTGTTTGCTGCCCCAGTAGGAAATTAATTAGACATAAATTTGCATTAGATTTTAAAATGCTCTCATAATATGTTAAAATCTTGGTGAAAGACTTGTGAATATTTTTGAGACTTTAAGCTTTTGGGGTCCAAATTTCCATGATATTTTCTCATCTATTGACATTTGCCACCTTATGCCAAAAAACTGTCAATATCTGCTAGTTTCAGAGTAGAGGTTCCATTACGGAATATCTTCTTGTTCTTTTCTTAGTCCAGTAAAAGAAAAAGTCTCTAGAGAAATATTATGAAGAGGTAACTTTTGGTCTCCAAAATACAAAGATACAACAAACTTGTCCTTGCCTCCAAACATAAAGTACGTCATATATGCTGTGGAAAGAGATCCAGAACTAGGAGTAAAAAATTATTCACCCACAAGGATTTGAATCAGAGCAACTTCCAGCTCCATTCAGAAGAGTTTAAATTTACAGTTCCAGTATTGCACTAATTTGATCCATTTGGGCAAGATCAGTGGGCAGGAACAACATAAACATATAATTCACTTCCATGGGCTTTTGAATGTTCAGCACCACAAAACAGCCTGATCCTGAATACGCAAAAACAGTAGAGTCATTATCAGTATTACTTTCCAGGTTTAGCATTATGCATAATTGGAAAAAAAATTGGCATTCATAGCTAGAAATATTACACATATTTTGAGTCTAGCTCTCATACTTATGCACTTTGTTACTTTCTCACTCTCACAGAATACCTGACCAAGAGTCCAAACACAAACTTACAGCATTTGTAGGCCCATAAGGATGGGCAACATGAACAGGACTAGAAAGAATTTGTCTATTGAGAAGGTAAAAGACAGATGCTGATGCTTACTGAGTATAGATAAAAAATCCAGGAACAGAATCCTTCTAATGACTAAATGGAAATTGATGCTTTTCTAAGGTGAGACACTGTCCTCTACTTGAAATTATGTGAATGTGAGGCTAAATTATATGCTGATTGATTGACAAGTGTGGGATTCAGCTTCATGCTGAGTAACATAATTTAGAGGTTCAATTTACTTCCATAAAATACAGTTCTAATAATATTTGCACTATCCAACACAATTGTATAGTTGGCAAACATCATAAAGGACTTCATATGAAAGACCAAAATAGGAGATAAAGAAGTAGTGTGTCCAAAAATGTTTATAATAGCACCATATGCTGGTATTTAGGCGACCAGATTTCACCCTTAACTTACTTGTCAATACATTGACAAGGCTTACTTTGCAAGCTGAATCCCTTACACAAAATGTGAAGCTGCAACAACTGCACTGACATGTGCACATGCACACACACACACACACATACACACACACAGAACATGCTGATTGCAAACTTAGAGCACACCTTTGCACACTTTTAAAACATGATCAGTGTCCAAAGTTTTGCAGTACAAGTGCCCATTTTAATGAAATCTGTATTTTTTCACACTCTGTCACAAAATCCAATGAAGTCACAACTCTTCAAGATAACCCTCTGACTTCATGAACAGCATGAAATCTGGATGTTTCCTATCGTATTCTCAGTAGAAAAGGTTGCAAAGGAAGGAAAACAGGCTTGTTGCTAAGCATCTGCACCTTATAGGCAAAAAACAAATTTCAAAGGAGATCCACCAGAAGGAAGATTTCTCAGGGGTACAGTGATAAGGGAAAAGTTTGGCTTTAAAGAGGCATTGAACTAAAAATAATCAGCATAGTTAAAAAAATATTGAGCAGCTGTTTTCCACAGCTAATGTTCACCATATGCAGGCTGGAGCTTTTGACATTCAGGTGAAACAGGGGAGCTGACTGCTTTTTACAAGTCTTGCATCTAGGATGTCGGGACACACTGACATTTAAACTCAAAACCGTCCCCTGCCTTCCCACTCCACCCCATCACTGCTCAAGAGCCTTTAAGCAGTTCACCAGTACCTGAGTCAAAGTCCCTAGTTCCCTAGAAAATCAGCAGGAATTTTTCCAATTATGTCAGTAAGTCAAAGCTATCTTCTGAGTGAGTCAAAAGGGACCTTTACTTTTCCCACTTCTATTGTTCCAGCAGCTTTCCTATCATTACCCAGAATTGTCAAACAGTCCATGTCCTCTCTTTCAGTATCCTCTCATTGTTACAGCTTATCTCCATTCAAAGTACTCAAAAACTGCTTTTCTAGAATATTTGAAATTTTATTTTTATATTTCTTATGTTCAGGCTTGTTTGTGTGTTTTGGGTTTTTTTTTTAATTTTTTATGTATAAATAACCTCTACTGATAAATAGGTATCTTAACCTTCTCCACCCAACCAAAAGTTCTTTCCACTAGTTAGCGTTACAGACTCTGCTATTCAGAACAAACAAATTATACCATAATAAAATCCTTCATAGTTCATTGGAATTATGCTACCAAAGAATTACCGACTTACCCTTCACCTCATTAGCGTCTTTATAGTACAGTTAACTGATGTAATGTGTAGGCCAAATTCACTAGTAACTATTAAGGACTAGATCACCTTGAGAGCTCTACATTTATATCATTAAAAACCCAGTGAAACTTAATGCTACTCAGAAATGAATCAAGCTCAAAATTTCTGCTGATTAAAGCTGAGTTACGCTTTGTAGCCCTCTGACAAAGTTTTGGCTGAAATAAAATAACATAAAATAATAAATCATTTTCTCTCTCCTTCATTTCCTTATCCCTGGAGAAGTTGGAGAACTTAGGTTTGGGTTTTTTCATTGTTGTTTTTTCTTCCCCTAAGTCCCCAAAGCATTAATTAGCTGCTTATATTTTTCTCCGCCAGGTAATAGATAGTGACGCAGTTTGTTAACCCAACTAGGATATTTATCCCAGAACTAGCATCCCTTGTTATTAATACACAGCTTCCATGGGATTACAGTTACTGCATTACCTTCTAAACCATTACCACAATATCTCAGAGGAATTTCTCCAGATAATTTCTTACTTTACCTGCAGATTTTTTTTTTAAATATTGTCACTTTTTCAGCATTGTATAGTCCCCTGGTTTTGCTGAATGGTAGTCTGGTGTCCTCTGAATGCTGAGAATTGTCATCTATCATAACACTCATGTATTCTCACCCTCATCCTCCAGAGAGATGTTCAATTCTCTCTGTTTGTTTACTTTTGCAGTTATTAATTTTTCTTCTTCAACTAAATCTGTCCTCAAGGGTCAGCTATAGACTAAATGAGATCTCACTCTCTTTCTTTCCCAGACCCTTCTCTCTCTATCTACCTTTTCACCTCTCTGCAAGTAGAAGGCTCTAAATCTCACAAAATATTTTAGGGCTAATTGTGGGAGGTTAATGGATGTTTTGATCTCTATTCAGGATTTAAATTATATGAATGTTGGAAGTGATATGGATAGTGTGATAATTTGTTCCATTAAAACTGACTCACTGTGCAACTTGGCCAAAATGTTTAGTTCCTGCTCCAACACAAGCTGAAGTGAATAGGAATACTGCCTGTTTCAAGGAGTAGAAAACAAGATTGTTCACCCCTAAGTGTATCTGTGTGATCTTGATTCATGGAAAGATTCTCATTGGTTCAATTTTGTTTGAACCAATACTGTAAGCCATTATAAAATGGAAATTCAGATTTGGCTGCAAGGTTTTATGGATTAGTGTTTCTGAAGCCACCTAAAAGGGAAAAGTTTATAGAAAACAAATGTGAATCTGGGTAATAATAAGAATTCTGGATGCAGTTTTAATGGAAAAACACTGATTTATTTGCATATAGATAATTTGCAGAAATGTGAAGATTTTGTCAACATTTTCATGAGTAAGTTATTCAAAATCTTCTAAAGAATATGAAATATGCCATATTAGTAAGGCTAGAAAAGTGTGGTCAGATGTTTATCATGCAGCAATGGAGTAAAGGTGAAATTGTTTGCAGCTATTTGAAAGAAAAACAAACCCTTTCTCAAAAACACTGTGCATTTTCTTCACGATAAGTTGTCAAAACTATTATTCAGCTGCTCATTTGGGATGAAAAGGCCCTTTGCAATGCCAGCCTTTCCAGGGGACCCAAATGCATAATTTTGCCTATTACTTTGGCAAAGTGCTCGCAGAATTTCTCTCTCACATTAAAGTGTGCTGTTTGCCTCCATCTACAGCTCTGAGGTCCCTTGTGGTAGAGTTGCTAGGAAAATGGTAAGTGATATCTACGAAAAATTACACAAATTCCACACACACTCCAACACCTGAAATTTTTCTCCTTTTTTGTTATTTGTTTCAGTCATAATAAATATCTCCTGCTTAGCCTTTGTTGTATAATGGAATAACTGCCAATGGGATATTTAACTTACTAGATTTCTGTAGTGCAGAAATAGCATGAAAAAAAGTCTAAGCTAACTTAAAAGTCTTTCAGCATTGCAGCACTGGTAGCAGAGCTTTAAACAAAGTGTGGGGACTAGGTCAACAAGGGCAGCAGACTTTTACTACATTTCCCTTAGAGCAAGCAGCACAGAGAAGTAAAAAACTTTGCCTCTTCCTGTGGCAGGAACTTCCCTGGCATTCGCCAAAGCGTCACCCCATGTGTCTTGCTCCAGGATAGCTGTGATCACAGCACATGGAGGAGGTACAGCTGCTTCAGCATTGCTTCCCACCACCACCAGTCCTAATTAAATCCTGTTGCCATTCTCTAAAGACCTCCTGCCCTTGCTGCTCCTCCCCTGCAGCATTTTCTTGCAGAAGCCAGTGGGGATGCCTTGACCAGAAGGAGAGGAAACACCACTGGGAGAAGGGGGAGCCTCAGGGGAGGACCCATTATCCTAGTGAATCTTCCTCTAAGGTTTCTGAGCCCCAAAGGCAAACACTGCCAGTCTGTCAGGAGTCTTAGGAAGATCTCTGTATTGGGAGGGAAATACAAAGAGTTAAATATTTCCAGGATATATTAAAAAAAAAAAAAAAACCCAACCAAAAAAACACATAAAAAACCCACAAACAACTGTGCTCTGTTATAAGAAATTACAGGTCATCAAGTTACCATGGTTTTACTGTAAGATAGTCATGTCTTACCTGCTATCCTTTGTCGACTGGTGACAGAAATACATCACCTTTCCCTCGAATGGAGTGTGCAGCATTCCACATTCCCAAGCGCCATCTGCTGGTGTTCCACCTGGGAGCCACTTCCAGGCACGCAAGTATCCTTTGTGCTGGCATTTGGCAGGGCGTGGATTCAACAAATTTGTTTTCCTACGAGTTTCAAGGAAGCACAGAGACATGTAAAGCAGGAAAAGAGAGCTCCTTTGCTGCCGTCTGGAGAAAGGCAGCTGATAGAACCATCTCCAGGAAAAGCTCCAGCCGGGATTTCATCAGACGAGAGGACAATTCAATCAGAACATCCAAATCCACACAAAACTGGATTTCATTTGTTCTTCTCCTTGTGAAACTGCTTGCTTTGATTTCTTCACACATGTAAGAAGTCTTGAAAGAACAAATTCAGTAAACCCAGACCTCCATGGCCATATGACTAAATCCCCAGAGTTTTCAAGATAATTTGCTACAAAAGCTAACTAAACGTATTTCTCTGAACATAGTGAAGCAAAACATCTTTATTAGTTGGCTCTGTTACTCTCTATCATTTTCGTTTGCAAAACTAATAAAAGAATATATATTATTCAGTTTCTTTTGCATTTTTCTTTCCTAATTATCCCTTTTTATAGTTAGTTTTAGAAAAGAGTCCTTTTTTTTTTCCAAGACTTTGTCAAATTTCAAGCATGTTTGCTAAAATTTTTGATATCTAAGCAAAGGATAACTACTTACTAAGAAAAGTGTGGACTTAAAGATATCTTCAAGGTACCTTTGAATATTCTCAGTTCTGAAAAAGTTCTTTGAAGATATCATCCCAGCTCTCTCACCTGGAGGCTTTCATACCCTGAAGTAGCTCAGAGCATCTACTAAAGTATTCAAAGCTTCAATGGCAGATGTCTTAGAAGTCATTATGGTAATGCATTCCTAATTCCTGAAGATTGACTGCTTCTTGTCAGAAATCTAACATGATATTACTGACCCATACAGAACATGTTAATGATGTTGACCACCACTACCAATCCATAATGGTCCTTAGTAGGTGAGCAACATTCTATATATTTCATACACTCACAGCTCCCACACATTGATAAGGAGACTTGTTTCTTTAGAGGACCAAAAGTATAACACACTTTCATGTCCCCTCAGTAATAATAGACAAGGAAGTAGTTTAAAATACAAAGGCATAACCCTCTGCCAGTCTGCAGAATGTGGTTTAAACATGCCTTTGTATATTCTCACATAACAAGTCAGACCCTTACCGAAAGGATGGGGTGGTTTTCAAATCATATTAAAGAAATTACTTGAAATAAACCTTGGTAGTGAGTGCCACTACATCCTTTGTTACAAACTCCCCAGTTTTGGTGAGTTTTCTATGCAGAAACCTTCTGCTACTCAAGAAGTCAAATATCTGCAAAACAGTCTCAGAAGTGTATTTTTGCACTAGTAATGGTCCTGATCTGTAACAAATTGATGTAATTTCCCATGAAGGAAAAGAATAAATCACAAATCAGGAAAAAGTGCCTCGGACGCAGACAGAGGGGGGTTGGCCTGCAGCTGACAAACTGTCCAGTTTAGGATTCAAGATAGGCTGGGTCATGGCATGGGCTTATCAGAGATGTGGCATCTTTCTGCAGACAGATTAGATTTTCTGGCATTTGGTCTGGCCTTTGTAAAGCATTTGCTGGCTGTCCCATCTTGATCTAGCTTTTTGGCTAAGAAGATTGTTTTAATACTGTGCAAAGATGGTGACGCTGGTAGAAGTCCTAATCTTATATTGCAATTCAATATAATAAATCACTATTTCAAAGAAACTCCCCACAATATTTTTGTGCTACTCAGACTGGATGCTCTCTGTTCCCTAGACTCCAAACAAAACTGATTGCTACAGCATCTCTCAGTACCCCAGTTATGTTCCCACATATTAATTGTAATGAAAATGACCTTTTAATATTGATAATCTGCATCTTTGTTCAGCCACATTTCCTTTCATACTGGAGGTCAATAAGATGCACATAAATGAGCTAGATGAAGGTTAATTTATTCCTCCTGTTTACTTGTTGATCCTAAAATCCACGACATAAGAAAAAGAAAGAATAATTCCAAGTGTAACCATTCTGCTGATAACTCAGTGGATACTTTTTTCTTTTTAATTATTATTAATGCTTTCCCTCCATAGAAATGTAGTGCAGAGAAGTTATTATCACCAATGAAGAATTAGAAAAACACATCTGTGCAGGAAAGGTCAGAGAAGATTAAAAAATCTAGTCCTATTTATGTGTTTTGTAACACATGATTCTGGGACCCGGGGAAGCTGAAATGAAACTTTTGAGCCTCAGAGACATCATACTTCAGCTTACCTAAAAATACCAGGGATGAGCCAAGACCTTTCCAAGTCATCAAGGATTTGTTTTCTTTCTCAGCTGATGACTAGAGAAAGCTTCCTCTAGAATAATCAATGCACTCTACCCCTAGCAGAATTTGTACCAGGCAGTGGTCAAATATGCGTAAAGAATGGCCAACACCTGAGGTAAATGTCACTGGTTCCTCTGAGACCTGAGAGCTCAAGTCTTTAATACAGGGAGTTTAGTACTTTTATGCAAAGCAAGCTCATTCCTTTATTTAAAACCAGCCAAGCTCCCTCTCACAGAGATCCTTAAAAACCACCAGCCTCTGCTCAGAGAGGATGCCAATAGCAAACACCTTTTGCAAAGGCCTAATTCAATATTGAATACTCTGTGTGTACATGTGGGCTGCAATCTTTTCTAATTATGTCCTCTATTTAATAAATTTTTATCTTTGCTGCTGTTAGACCTTGTTTGACTCTATTTTGCTTTTGCCTAGTTGTCATTTTCACCTATATTTCTACTTAGATTTGGTTTTTCTATTCCCAGTCACTCTCATATTACCCCTTATCATCCAAATTTGGAAGAATCAAAACGACATGTATAACCTTCCTCCTGCCAATGCAAGCATCTTCTGCTGCCTTACAAAAAACAGTGGTCGCCTTACAGCAGAATACAAATTCCATTAAATACTTCAGTCACAGCCTCTGTGTGGCTGACCCTAATTTATGAAACATTTATTAACTTATGTGTAGTTTGATCTAGTTGGGTCTGTTTGAAACAATAGGGAAAGGGGTTTGTTTAATTTGGTTTGGTTTAGGGTTTTTTGTTTGTTTATTTTAAATAACCTGACCTGGAGATTATTGCAGTTGCAATTTGAACATTAAGAGATTTTTGGTAATGCTCTAGTGTACCACAGTGTAGGATTGAGCACAGGCTCAGCAGTTAGCTAAAACACCATATGCATTTTACCCATATGTGTATAATATATATGCTGCATGTGCAGGGATAGTCCAAGTGTGGCCATGTCTCACATATGCAGCAACAGAGTTCAGTATAATGCAGCAATTCCTATCTGTACACAACACAGCTCTTCCAAAAGCCTTGGCTTACTGACTTTTCTGACAGTCCCAAAGGGTTATGATTATCTGCGCTACAGGTTGGGGTGTGCTTGGCCTCCAGGCAAAGGCTTTCTCTCCAAAATTTTCACAGCTCTCAGCCGTTGCACCGCACAGTTCACCCTTCTTTTATCACAGGAAAAGCTACCACATGTTTTCACAACATGCTGGCCATTCTATAAAAGTAACTATGCCTGAAACTCCTTGCCCTCACTTGTGATGTTTTGTTCATGTCCCCATACCCCTTGTCAGATCTGGCCTCTGTGTTAGGCTGGATCACATGCCAATGAAGTGCTCCTTTACAATTCTGAGCAACACTCAACTAATGTTCCTGCTCGTTAACCCCTGTAAGCCTTAATGAGCTTAACTTCTATTTGTCCTTATTCATTTAATACAAAGACTATCACCAGTTTTCAGAACAGGCTGGATATTTTTTAGGGTTTTTTTAATTAGCAGCAGCTAATTAAAAGGACAGTTACTGGATAAAAAGAAAAGTGATTGGTAAAGCAAGTGCATAGAAATGCTGTGTTGTACAAAGTCAGTCAAAATGGAAAAACTTACAATAGCCTGGTGAGACACAGTGCTTTTACAAGCTGTATAAATATAACTGCCTTAGCTGTATTGACAGATAAAAGTTTCAGCCAATAATGAAAACTACTTCATACTTATAATTCAAGTATTATTTTTCTTAATTGCTACAAATGCCATTGTGGTTAAGAGTCTATATCCAGATTCTCAAAATTATTTAAAAGTCTAATGCCAGTTTAAGTCCCTAATCCACACTGATTTCCCTGGGAATTAGAGTAAAATACCTTTAAGAAGTTTGGCTCTAGTTGTTGTAAGAAAATTAACATATACCCTCAAGAAAGATTATAAATTATTTGATACAAGATATTAAAAAGTCAATGGCTTTAGAATACATTATATTTTATAAGTGGCTGATTTGTTTTAATATCTTGAAAACTTTAAAGGCAAGGTACATTTTCTAAAGATATTATCTAATTATTTCTTAACCAGCTTCAGAGGTCATGAGAACATACACAGAAAGATATATACATAAAATATGTAAACAAGGTGTTAACACTATTTTGTATTTCAAGAGAACTTTTAAAAATTATGTAGCCAGTTTAATACACCAGAATTACGACACTTGACTGTATATTTCTCCAGATGTTAGCATTACCTCTGGTAAAAAATATGTTTAGTATTCTCACTCCAGATCCTATACAACAAGTAAGTCTGATCTTGTTGAATATGTTCAACTTTAAACCTATTCATTTGAAGCAATAGACTAAAACATATTAGTTCAACATGACCACAGGAAAAAATATATCCTCTAGAACTATTAAATAAAAAAAAAAAAAATCCTTTTTTTCCTCTTCTTGAAGAAAAGCTCATTTTTCTGTAAAGTTTTCAATAGAAAAAGAAAGAAAATAGCACAACCCCCAAAATTTGGCATATGTTGTGAGTGAGCAGCAACTTATTGAGTTTTTTTGTGCACAGAATAACTTAGTGTTTCAATTACAGAACTCCTCAAGTTTTAAAAGCAGCTAAGTATCTACTTCTAACAGCTGGGAAATAGCTTTCTGTGTCAAACGTGAGGGGAAAAATTGACTGTAGTGTGTTAATTCAAGCAAAGGGAATGGACTCCCAAAGCGGGAGTCACAGTCTCTATTTGCTGGAAATTAAAAGTGGATTGGTTAGAAAAAATTAGAGTACTGAGTTCATTCTTACTGTGGTCAGATCAGGTTTTCTGCTGATTGCTTCTCTTCTATGAAGCCCAGAAGTCAAAGGGAATAGAAGAATCAAAGGTAACCTGTAGAAAGTTGAAATTCCTGTATTGACTTCCAAGCTTTGTGACAGTCTTTGCCCTTTGTTGCCTTTGGTAGGGAACACGTAGTAAAAACAATTTAAAAAAAATAATCACTTCTTATGATCTTTGATAACTGACTCCAGTCAGGCTGCTAAACCCTCCTGAAACAGCCACCTGGCAGAAAGCAGAGCAGTCACCAGTTGTGTCGTGGGGGTTGACAGCTTTTCCCAAGTATTTTGTTCCCTTCTCTCTTTCCCAGTTGACGTACAATCCCTTCCTCAGGTTTCCTGAGAAGAAGTTTGCAATGCTTTCAGTATAGAAGATGGTTTTCTCTGCTCTTTGCTTTTATCTCCATTCCTAGGGATGCCCAAAGAAGAGCAACAAACCTGGTGAATGGTCTAGAGCACAAGCTGCTCCTATGAGGAGCAGCTGAGGGAGCCGGGAGTGTTTAGCCTGGACAAAAGGAGGCTCAGGGGTGACCTTATCACTCTCTACAACTGCTTGACAGGAGGCTGTAGCCAGGTGGGGATTGGTCTCTTCTCCCCAATAACAAGTGATAGGACAAGGGTAAACAGCCTCAAGTTACACCAGGAGAGATTTAGATTGAATATCGGGAAAAAATTCTTCCCTGAAAGGGTTGTCAAACATTGCAACAGGCTGCCTAGGGAAATAGTTGAGTCACCAACCCTGGAGGCATTTAAAAGATGCGTAGATGTAGTGTTTCAGGACATGGTTTGGTGGTGGACTTCGAAGTGTTAGGTTTAGGGTTGAACTGGATGATCTTAAAGGATTTTCCTACCTATGGTGCTCTCCAATTCAGCAACCTTTGGGTTTTGTCCAATGGCAGATCACAGAGTCATGGCATCACACAATCAGTCTGCAACCCATCAAATGACTGAAGTCATGGCACAGCATGCAGAAAGAAATTGTGCAAAAATGCCACCTCCAGCTGGCTAACCCCTAACTAGTAGGGGAAGAGGAGATTAAGGGGCTTTTCATTTCATAAAAATCCTCATTCTCTCATAGGGAAAAGTCTATGCTGTTCAGAATGCAAAGCTCTGAAGTGAGGTGTAAAGAATCAGTTCATGTCTTCACCTCAGCCACAAAACTTTCACACTGATATCCTTTTCATCTGGGATGAGTACTACGTGACAATCATCTTTAGCAAAGCTAGCAATCTGATGATCTTGACTTTCATTAAAAGACAAGAAATCTCTTATTTTCCAGAGTAGCTGTCATTCAGCATTCATTACATAGGTCTGCGGAAATAGGTTTCTCCACTCTTTTTCCGTACTAATGGACTTTAGGACATTAAGTTTGATGAAAATTATGTAGGAGATAAAAATTATTATATGTATGTTCAGAACACCCAATGATCATTATGTTGGTTAAAACATAAAGCTTTATTTTGAGAAACAAAATAGCATATTTCAAAACTTTGTTGAGAAGGCTATGCAACAGACAATTTCCATTTAGGAAAAAGTCTCTACAGAGCTTGGAAATTTCTGGGTAATAGCAGTCCAAACTAATTTAAACTGATAAAAAATAGTACTAAAGAGGTAGTTAATGAGGGATGGACATAGTTCTGTTGCTTTCCTGAGTCATATGGGCACCCAAATGTTTGAAGTTACTTTGATATCCATCAGTAGAAAACAGCAGCTAAACATATTAGAAAGCATAATTTTCATTTAACTGCAAAACTACTGACCTATCAGAATTTGCAAATCATGTTTATGTCATTCAACTGCATGATTTTTCTGAGAAGAACATATTTCCCCATTCAGAGTCATAGTTCATGCAAACTCTATTGCCTACCAACTAATTTATGGATATGAAGCTTTCAAGTGTTTAATTGGAAATATCTTCTCTTCTGCTGTCATTATATTACATTGATAGAGGAACTTCATACCAAATGCTTTCCATGAAAACAATTTCTAAATCAAATTATTTTTAATGTTGTGAGTTTTTGCACATGAATAAGTACCTCAATTGAGATGTATAAAACCAATTAAACCCCTATTTATCTCTGCTTAGCAACTTGGCTCCACTAATTTCTTTGGTCACTGTGTTTCACTTGAGAGCTCACTCTGTTCATACATTTTGATGATTGAATTACTCAACATTTATTCTAGAATGCATTTATTTAGTGGTACCCTTTTCAAACTACTACCTTTTTATCTGATCCTGAAAGTCCTGCAATATTCCTGCACAAATCTTGGAGGCTTCCATGAAAAAGATACAGTAGCTACCCTTTACATGCTTGCATTACAAAAATTCCAAGCAATAAAAACCCAGTAATTCTCATGAAGAAAAAAATTTCTTAATTTTTTCCCATTGTCATATTAAAACTTACGTTGTGTGGAATATTTATTGTGGTTATTTGGCTTTTTCCTGCCCCCCTGTGAAAGTCTGCAGAAAAGTTAGTGCTGGCTCGAAACCACTTGGGGTGGGGGGTGGGAAACCAGCAAATTATGTTGTGGAGGGGTGTGGCCACAGGAATTCAGAGCAAATAAAACTGTCCCTCCCTCTTCCTCCCTCTTGTCCTAACTTCCCTTGATTGCTATTTCAGTAACCTAAACCTGGATTGGTTGGAATTTACTAAGTCAATGCTTTGTGAAATGCTTTATGTTGACCGAAAGTTTTTTTTAAACTTTTGCCAAATTCCTTTTTTTTTCCAAAGTTTGTCAGTAAAAGTGTGTTATTCTGACCCCCAGAAAATGTTGTAGCATTTTTCCCATGGGCAGCGTCAAGGTACAAAAGAACCAAAGGCCCTTTTAATAAACCCATTGGGTGTGTTTTGAGGCCTTGTATCTTCTTGACATAAAACCCCTTTTATGAGCTTGTGAGAAGATCCTGGGGTCTTACACCCCCTCGTGTCAGAAGTGGTGACCATTTTCAACTTTTATTCATAATGAACTGTCTCTTAAGCTTATGTGTTCTTCTATATTATATGGATAAATCCTGCAATGACTCACTCTCTGCTGGACAGAAGAGCATGTCTTCATTACATAGCCTCTTTTATATATATATATATATATAATTATATATATATATAGCACATAAGTCCAAAGAAGCAATTTGTCCTTTCAGTGCTGGACCAATTTTGTTAAAAACATTACTGATGTTCAGAGTTTAAAAGTTTAGAAGGATATAGTATCATAAGGCCGGCAGCATGCTGAAAGGTAATCTTAAGCATAAAATACAGCTATATCATGACTAGCAGATGTTCATACTCATTTTTGGCAATATAAACTCTTTTGTTCCCTATGATCAGCGAGTGTAATTGTTAGGATTTCTTCTAATGTCTAACCTATCAAGCTGCATTTTGAGCCCATTATTTCTTGAGCTACTTCTCTAGGAACATGGGCAATGGGTTATTTTGATTTTTACATACATTACATGTATACATGTATATATATGCATTCTACAAATATTCCATTTTGCATATATATGATATACATATATCTTACATACATAAACATATTGCATTTGTTTATATCACATCTACCAAACATATTATATTACTTATACATATATATTATACATATATAATTAGTATATACACTATATTATTATATATTATGCAATTTATATTATCATTTATTAATTATTTTCATTTTATTTACTCAAAGTGCTTTGTTTCTTTCCCCCCACCTTCTGTGTTGACCATTGTTATTCATTGTCACTTGAACCATGAAAAATCAGAAACAAAATGTGTGTCTATACTTTTATGAGTTATGCTTCAGCTGAAGAAAAGTCAACACATCTATGTATCATGGATTCATACCTCACTTCTTTAGAACAAAGATGTCCTGTTGGACGGCTAATTTGTCACCTTAATCTTGCAGGTCAGTTGCTCTTATCTTCTTACCTCAGCCTGAATATCACATTCTGCTGGTGAGCATATTTCAAAGATATCTAATCTTGTTGATCTCATGGTACAGTGGGCATGATGATGAGGCGTGAAGAGGATAAAAACATCTGAAGGAACATTAATCTCGTCTTAATTTTCCAGTCAGTATTTTCCAGATGTTATAAAGAACATTAATGTTTGATACCACATTGTGAATAGGTGTCTCTTCCACAGTTTGTGAAAAAAAAAAAGGTATTTTCTCCTCCCTGGTGAAGTCAAGTATATACAGTGTCAGAGACACTGCGCTCGCAGGGAGGGCTCACATGGCATAGGTCTGTCTTCCTTTAACTCCAAAAACTTGCAGTATTACCAGGTCTCAATAATTTATTGTTAAACTTGTAGTATTTGTAGTCTCTCAGTTCACAGAAATGCTCAGCTTTTATTTCTGAAAAAAAAAAAGTGCCTGCACATTTGAGGCTGCTTGTTTAGCATCTTGTTCTTTGTTTGTTTTCCATGAAGTCTTATAAATTCCCTGATCTTAAATTCTGATTCAGAAGAACTGATTCAGTTCTTCTACATCTTTGGCTGGCAAGAATCTTTGGCTATATCTCCACAGTGGTATATACACTTTTGTATATACCTATATACATGTATATACCTTTTGGGACTTTGATCAACCTAGGAACCTCACCACTGTGGACAGCTCTCTCAGTGCCCACGTCCCCAGGTTTATTTCCTAAGGCTGTGACCTACTGACACAACTGGAAAACACGACTCAGGGTCACACACAGCACTACAAACACAGAGACTATATTCCTATGCAGTTCTTAGCTGCATCTCATCTTCTCTTTAATGCTAAGTCAGGTCTCGTAAATAATTTGAGATTTTTTTCTGTTTTTTCTGTGACTTACTGTTTCCTTTTTTCCTAATAAAAAATAAAACAAAATAAAGTAAAAATTAGAAAAAAGTCAAGCTATTTACATTTTTCTCCTGTTTACTCTCTGTTTCAGCATATTGCACTGTTTTTTAATGTTGATACATCTGGGTTATAAAACCTTAAGAATAATTGCTACCAAAATTAAGAGAGAACGACCGGCTTTATGTTCCATTGTTAATTTGGGATTTTTAAGCACTCTACAGAATTCCATTCCAGTGGGAGAATATTTTTCAGTTGTCTAATTGACTAACATCAATAAAAACAAATATTAGGGCTTTTGACCAAGATCTGTGAATATTCCCACAGGAGTATATTCTGTCTGTTTCCAATCTCCATTTTGAGCTATTAAGCTCTATTAAGAAATAGAGCCATTTTTTTTGAAATTTGGGCACACATTGCCTTGCAGACTTGATGCCGGAACTCCTTGCAAATGCCACCTGGGAAAAAAAAACATATTCCACTGCTATGCAAACAAACTGAAACATGCCAAATCATCTCAAAACAAACATCCTGGAATTACTGCACAGTTAAGGTTGCACTTTTTTGCCCGGCAAATTCTCCTTAGGCATTAATAAAAAAGGGAACACAAATACTGGCTTTTGTAACTATTAGAAAATAGTAATGCTAAGGACAGTTTAATTGACTGTATATTTCTACCTGAAGGGCACTCTCTAGCAAAGTGTTAATTATTTATATCACAGCACTGCTAAGAAAGATCAAGCTAGACTTTGCTATCTTTGAGGGTTGAATTTTCAGGGGAGTTTATCATGACTCTACCTTTGTTTCCACAGAGCCTGCACCTATTTTATCTTGTCTTACATTTAAGTAATAAGATATTTGATGTTAGCAGAGCACTCTTTCTGTTTGTATAGCATGTAACACAGCAGGTCCAGATAAACCATTCGAATTCCTGCTTCTGTGACAGTAAGACTTTCTGTTTATTATTCACATATGGCCTAATAAATCCTGAGGCTGGGAATCACTGTGCTACTTAGCAATTAATAATTATGAAAACAATGGAAATTATACACTGTTTGAGACTGAAAGGTCTTTGGGTGAGGACCTGTTTCTTAGTAGACACACACAGTAGAGCAAAAAAGGATTCTGGATTATGGTGATAACCTACTATTAGAGCAAAAATAATACTTTCAGGGACATCTGGATCTAGGAAAGCTGAACATGAAAAACAACCTCCTTTCTATGGACTTCTAGGTGTCACCTTGTAGAGGGAGAAGAACCATTGCTGTGTATTTAATACTACTAAGTTAAATGGAAATGAACCAAAGCAGTACAACTGCATTTGAAGCCAGAGTCATATATTACTACAGTATTTTTGTTGTGGTTCTGTAATAGGCGAAAGTGTATCTTGGAGCCATGCAGAGAACAGCAAATTTACTATAACTGCCACAGACAAGTGGGCATGAAAAATGATCAGTTCCTAAAAGCTTTTAAAGCAGCAATGTTTGTCCTTCTTGGCTTTATGAAGGTCATAAGTCTCTCTGGTATGATCTAAGAAATGCTATAACAAGGTTCACGTAAATGCAGCTGCGTCCTGAAACTGTGCTCAGAGAGACAAAATTCCTTTACAGAAATAGCCACTCAGCTTTTATCTGCAGGAGACAATATTCTGCAGAGGACTTGTTCAGAGTTGCAGCCAACTCCAGACCACAGCCAAGTGACAGGATGATCTACAGGAATTTTCCTGCCAGGAGAGCACAGTCCAAAACTAACATAATCTTAATTTATTATTTACTTGGCTTAGACATCTCTTTACTGTCACTAGGTGTACATAGTGTGTACATAGACACACACACAAATATATTTCTATATTTTTATATGTATATATACATATATAATATATATAGATATATATACATGCATACAAACACAGACACACAGACACATATTATATATATATATATATACACATATATATGAACATTCTTGATTGATTTTAGATATTATCTAGGGCACCCTACAGTCTGGCCCATGCTTTTATCCAACTTTTCCATAGCACTTTTCCACTGATAGATTTCCAAGGACTTTATAAAAAAGATTTGTCTTATAATTCCTTTTTGATAGATGGGGCAAGGAAGGCAGAAATCAGGGTAATTTGCACAATTCCTCCGTCATCTCATGGGAAGGGAGGGAGAGAATGCAAGCATTTGACTAAAAAACACCATCTGTTTTTATACTTTATTCTGTTGAGGTAGGTTTGAAAATACTGCCCAAAACTACCAAGGAAAGGTGAATTACAGTCATCTTAGGTGAAGAATCTGATCCAAAGAACCTGTATATCAAGATATACCTTTCCATCAACTATAATGGGAGTCAGATGAGATCCAGAAGCCTTAAAGTGAGTATTTATAGTGCTGTTAGTACTCTGGAATAAAAACCTATTTACTCAATCATGAATAATGATATGAGCTCAACCTTTCAAAATAATATGAAAAACAACTCTTTTTATCACCTGCCATATTTATGCTAATATGTAAGTAAAGTTATGAAGTTTTGAACTGCGTTATATAGTCCCAAACTAAAGTTTGACAATTAACCTTTCAAAGGAGTTCTGCAACAAGAAGCCTCAGAGAAATGCATTGTGAGCAATTTGTTACTGAGTTCCTAAGTCTGGATAGCCTGGGATACAAAAAAAAAAAAAAAAAAGAAAAATCCAGGTTAACTCATCAATGTCAAAAGAGCAACTGTTATTTTGTGTTTTGCCTTTGCTTTAAAGGTACAGTGATTCCTTATCATCACACACTTGCTGCAAGAAGGGATGGATTCATAATAATATATCATTTTTAGAGTGAGATATGAAACAAATCATCAGCATGCTGTCTCTTAGAAGATAGATTATTTCAATTTTAGACTTAAGGAAACTGTAATAGTGAAGATACTATGTCACTTGAAAGCAGAACAGAATTTCTGGCTTCTTTATATCCCATACCTAGAGATCTGAATTGAGCCTAAGCATTCCAAGTAGAATACAGTGTAAAAATATAATTTCTTTATTGATAAATAAGATAAATCTTTTGGTTTTCCTAAAGTCCCCACAATTCCTGATGTCTGATCATCCCTCACTCTGTACAATCCTTAGTTTTCCCCATAACAGCTCACCACCCCAAATGTAAATACTTCTTTCAGTTCCATGTCTGAGGGAGATTTAAGCCTGCCACTTACCTGAGCCTCACTTTTTCTGCAATATTTTTCATATTTGTAGAGGAATAGAGGCATCAAGCAGAGGAAGACTGTGGGAAACAATCCCAAAATTCCTGTTCCTGAATTTCAAGTTTCATCCACCTCCCCCTCATTACTCTTTATTTTCTCTAAGTGAAAACATGTATTATGGTGCAGTGAACCAAGGGCCCATCCCAGCAGGCAGCTCAGTGAGAGAAGAGCTGTTCCATGGGCTTGGTTATGGTTATGGTTATGAACTCCTCTATGCATTCACCTTTTGATCCGTGCTCATGAAATGAAGTGCACTGTTGCCTAAAGAAAATTCAGGGAGAAAAAAAACTCCAAGGTAATCTAGTTTTGGAGGTGAGATAAGGAAAGGGTTTTAATTCGTGCCTCTGAGACATAAGGTTACAAGACTCGCGCCAGTCCCTCTGTACAGATGTTACAATTTATGATATTGTCTGTCCAATCCCAGATGTTTCCACTTATGGCTTTTGCCCCGATCCACCCTCGATTCACCCCTGGGGAATTGGGGCTGGGGGTTTTTGAGACCCTCCTTTCATCAATCATCATCTTCTTCAGAGTACAAGGGGCATATATTCACCCAGTTCTTGACTGTACTGTTGCGGTTTAGGCCAAGGTATAAGTGTTCTCTAAACAAAATAGGCCTACTTTGACAAGAGACTAAACATTTTCTAATGGAATTCAGGGGTCGAATTGATATGGGAAGTACGGAATGGGGTGATAGGGTTGGGGAATGTGTGTAGTAACGATGCTAGGGGTAAAGGAATAAGGGCTGCTGCTTCTAAATCTACCTTTACTATATAACTACTTATAAAGCTTATAAAAATTAGAAAAATCAAAAAACAGATGGACCTTAAGACATCAGCACCAATTACAGTGGTTACTGTGGGGTTAAAAGATATGTGTGTAGACCAGGCTGGAAAACCCCTCAAACCACAAGAAGACGCATACACATTATAAACTAGATTTTCCCTCCTCATCATTTTTTTTTAATTCACACTCTGTATCAAAGATATAAAATCTCAGTTGGAACCTGAAACCAAATCCAAAACACAATAACAGTCACAGTTAGCTCAGGGGAAGTGTGAGAAACAAGAACAAAATCACACTTTCTGATGATTATGGATTCACAAATCAATGGAGACAGGAAAGGAAGCAGCACCAGGCTCACTTTGGAAGGCTGTGATCCAGTTTGACAACAGGGAGTCTGGCTCATCATTTAGCCATTCCTCCAGCTATAGTAAACTTGGAAGGACTGCAGAATAGCTGTATATGTGAAATGCCATTGCAGCTACATTTCACAAAACAAACAAACAAACAAATCAACCAAACAAAAAACAAACACAAACCACAACAACAAAAAACCGTCCACAATTTTCCAGTTGCTTACGTAATAGAAAGGAATTCCTGGCAGCTCTGACTAAGGTAGCACTGGGCATGTTTTCACCGAGTCTTCCCCAGCACACAGACCCTTTGGAAAAGATAGGCTCAAAAAATTTCTTTGGAGAGCCTGACAACATAGAAGGACAGCTGAGCTGTGAAGAAAGGCTGAAAAAAATAACCATACTTCAACTGTTGGCCCCTCAATGCCACTTCCAAGCATGTTTGCAAGGAAGGTCACAACTCCAGTGAGTTCCTTGTTGTTCAAAGGAAGCTGTTTGATGAGCTGTTTGATGAGGACAGGACACCTTTCTGCATAAAGTCATTCTAGAATCACTGTCCTCCAGTCTGCAGATAAAATCCCTCAAGTCCTGCAGGCAAAATCTCCTTTTGCTGCTCAATGCAAAAAGAGCTTTACCAGGCTTTTCCACAGATCTCAGCCTGTGTACCTGAAGCAAAGGTGGAAAACCAACCCTTCTTTTGCCTCAGAAGAGCAAGACAAATCAAATTTACAGATGTGAATAAACTTCATGTTTGCTGCATAACTACTCTCAGCCATAAGGAAAGCAGCGCAACTCAGGCTGTTGGAAGACTTACATCTGCAGAAAAAAGAATAAATGTGTTTCTTTGGCTTCTTTAACATTTTCGTAATATCGGTGCATAAAGTGACTCAGAGGCAGTGCAGCCACCATTCTATAAACATGGAGTACAATGTTTAGGATGAAGATACTTCAATGCACCTCCTGAATAAGAGAAAAATCATAATATTACCTAATATAATTTGCAATCATACAATTGGAAGTTCTTTAGGAGTATCTAAAGGCTAAATTTAAGACTACAGGGACCCTTTAGAGTTTTTTTACATTACTGTCACAGCTTCTGAGTACTTATTCAAAGCAACACAGTCTCAAAGCTCACTGAATTTCAAAAGCATTTGGGTGTCTCACACTTATCAACTCTTCTCAAGAGTACAAACTAAAGAGAATAGAAGAGGCAATTTGTCTAAATTTAGATCAGCCCATCCACACTAACACCCTGATTTTATTACTGGCAAAATACCTAAAGTTTGATAATTGATAAGTAACTGAGGCAAACATCAAATGTCAGTGATAGGAAATATTTCAGCATGAGTTAGAATTCTGTAGTGAACTTAGAAGTGTACTTAGAAGAGAACTGTAAAAATGACTTAAGCTTGTCTTTTAATCTTTGACATGCTCAGGTGCTGATATAAAGATGTAAGTAGTGTGGCCACTTCTCTCTTTTCCCTAGACACAAAAGCAATAAATTTAACGATCTCTACAATGTACTTCCAATACCTCAAAGATGAGCAAACCTGCAATTACAACAGTAATAATAAAGAAACAAAAAAGATTGATTCTCTCTCTTGAGTCCAGAGGAGTTGGGCAGTAAACAACAATTTAGTCTTGTAAAAGGGGTTTTATGAAAAGGATGATAACTAAATATGTGCCTAATTTATAGTAGTCACAAGCCAATAGATGTTCACCCTTGCATAGTTGGACATAAACACACAGACATACTGAGTATTGCTCAAGATATGAGGAAGTTAAAAAGAAAATGTTGTTGAGATAAACAAGAACCAGCACTGAAGTTTGGATTTTGGAGCTCTCTGCAATCAGCTCTGAAGCAGTAGCTTGCAGGCAAAAGAGCCCATTGTGTGACCTTGCCAGGAATTGTCTTGGTATGGGAATAAAAAGAAACACTGACATAAGAAAAATGTGCATTAGTTTGCTTTAGAGTTCACATAGCAGTTTAGAGCAGCAGAAGGCAAAGTGCTTAGAATTCAAGGCACTAACACTGTGCCTGATGAGATGAAAATTTCATCTTGGATAAGTGCTCAAGTGAGATAACTTCATTTTATTTCTACTTTCTAGAACATGCAATGAGAGGTGGCTGATGCCCCCAGTGCAAGCTGCCACCAAAAATCAGCACATTAGGAATATTTACACTGGCACTTGAACAATTTCCTCAGATTAGAATAGGAAATCCTGCTGGACCTGTTGCAATAGTAACCACTGTAGAGATGATCAGCAGGTTGGATTGTAATCCCAGTGTATGTTGGAATTATATCGCTTTACACCTGTTAAGGATACTTGTTTCCTTGATGTAGAATCCACTTCCTTTCTTTTTTCTTTTTTTCCCTCTGACTGCTTGACACACACCCAAAGACACAACTTTACTGACTGAGAAGGGAATATCTCTGACTTCCAGCAGAGATCCCTGAAAGTGTTAATGCTTTGTGCTTGCCTTATGCATTTCAAGAAAATTTTAACTCACATAATATGCACAAGCTGTTAAAATCTGCTTCCTTGAAAAGGCTTAGAGTATATCAAATCTATCCGCTTTGGGGTTTCCTAAATCATCTCTATCTCATCTATATCTATATTATCTGTATCTATATCATGACCATGGGGAGAGAGTCAACCCTCACATTTGTTTCAGTTGATCAGAAAAGCTCTTATCTCTTAGATATATTCAAAATGCTTTTATCATTAAGAAATTATTGAAGTAGATACTTTGGTGAAAGCCTGCTCCTTGCCACAATTTTTTGCTTCAAAGATAAATACAAACTAACACCCAAATGCATGTATAGCTATTAATGATATTCAAATACTGTGGCTCATTTTACCTACATGAATCTGCTATATGAGTGTGAAAACTATTATTTCTTTTCTCCTTCACTATGTGCTGGCTCAAGTATGTTATATAACATATTGCTGGAATCTGGTTAATTTGAAAGGATACAGTAGGATAAACTTCAGGATAGCCTGGAGACAAGGCATCCCACATCTTACATGTTGAGTTATTGGCAGTATTCACAGCCAAACCCCTACGGCTACCTAGTATTTAACAGCTGTTTTAGCATCCCACAGTCGTCCATTCATTTTTCCCCACAATGTTCCCTGTGAGGTAAGTCATGTTGCTCAGGTGAAAAAAAAGAAAATTCCTAAGCTATTCAGACAGAGTACTTTTGAAAAGGGATCCATATTCTCTCAAGTTAGGGCTTTTAAACACTGTCCAGCTATTTGAAAAGAACCTCTGAAGGTCAGAAAGCATCATCCAGTTTCTATTATAAATATATACATATCCAGTTTATGCCCATTTTTAATGGTATTAACATGCCTAGTTTTCCACTGCCTTTTTGCCTTCTGGGTCTTCACGCTTTTTTTGTGTGTCAACCTAAATAAATTAAGCATGATTGGTCCCTGTGAGGAAATAACCATTATTTCTTCCTGATGTCTCTAGTCTCAGGGAACTGGCCGCTTTTATCTATGCTCTCTTTGGTAGCCGTGTTTGAGTTTACAGAGACAATGTATGGAGGCAGCTGTACCCACACTGCTGGGTAGGATGGAGCCAGCAAATGGATTGGTCATGCCACTTTTGGGATGCTCCAGACTGGAGCCACAGTTTGAGTGGTCATGAGCTAATATATTCACACAGACCTCTGGAAGACGAACTAAATAACCAACCCGAGTTACTGGTAGTAACCTGTGGCAAAAACAAAACAGTGGCCTTTCTACAGCACTAAATCCTAACTACAGTGGTTAATTTCTATGTTTTGTAACCCTAAAATTAAAATAGGTATGCTAATGGTTTATAATTGAACTTCAAACTTTTTTTTTTGCATGACCATATGACTAGAACTTGTCTCTGTATGAAATGAAATAATAATGTAAAATGAAATAATAATATACAATGAAATAAAACCTCTGCTTGTGTCCAGCAGTAGCATTACAAAAACAAAAAAATCAAAAAACACTCTACCTTACACAATTAAGTGGAGTAAGGCAGTGAAATGACATTTAGTCCAGTCTCATTTGGATCTCAGTTCTGCAGAGAGTATGTTCATGACCTTGAGCAAATCACCCCCACACAAATCTTCACAAGGATTTAAGCACCAGGAGAGCCAATGGGCCTAGGGCACCTGACTCTCTGTGAGCATCTGGGTCTAAATTAAAATGTGTCTAAATCCTCTATGTGCTAGGAATAAGGTAAATTTATTTTCTTCTACTGTTTTCCATTGCTTCGCTATCCTCTCTTATCCTAACATTTGTAGGTCAGGACTTTTTGCGCCTGCATGTGGATGGAGTCTTAGAAGAGAATCAAATTTTATCTCTGTTTCCTAAGGTCTTTATCTCTGCTTCCTAAGGCCTGTGGATATTGCTTGCAAAAAAATTATTATCGTTAATGTTTTACTAAGGAATGTGAGACTGAGTTCCCAGGAGAATGGGCTCTGACATGCATCTTTCTATGCGCTATTGCATAGTTAACTATTCTTTGCCAGTTCTTCTCAACCTTACTTTCTCAAGACACAGAAGGTTCCTGTGACCATCTGACATTTGCGTGCCCATCTGTCTTGACTGTACTGGCCATTTTCAATCAAATTTGTCACAGATTTGAAAGTACAATGTTTCCACAATTTTAATGATAATATAAATGAGGGAGACCAAAAATAATTCTACCTTCTTTCTGAAAGTAATTTATCTTTAGCATGAAAATTACTTCAATCATATGTCAGAAATCTCAAACACAAATGAGATTTTCCTTATCCTAGTCAGGAAACCTCATTATGATAGATACTCTACAAATACATAAGTCTTAGCCCTAGGCAT
The DNA here is from genome assembly GCF_036250125.1 of Pseudopipra pipra. Taxonomy (NCBI): domain Eukaryota; kingdom Metazoa; phylum Chordata; class Aves; order Passeriformes; family Pipridae; genus Pseudopipra; species Pseudopipra pipra. The sequence goes on along the minus strand of NC_087555.1, from coordinate 25,998,494 downwards.
TTTGCAATGTAAATGAAACCAATCCCACCTTCCTGGTACCCGAATGTCCTGGTTTATTCTATTTTTAGTTAGGACTAGAACTTGAAGATCCTTTTGTCTAAGAACAAACAGAGTGAAACAAACAAAAAAATTCTATGAGGAAGTCTAGGAGAAAAAAAAACAAAACAACACAACATTATTAAATTCAGGGGTTTTGAAACAAAAGAAAACCAAAATAGGCTAGGCGAGAAAACCATTTATCTGGGCCAGTCCAATCTTGCTAGAAAGGAAAGGTCCAAAAGGCATTAATTCCACTTCTGTGTTATTATCGCCAAAATATATCACTGTAATTTGGACATATAAAATGTCTTCAACAAGCTTGGAGAGTAAAATGTTGACAAAGAAATATGTGTTATTAGTTTGAGCTCCTAGGTCACCCCCGGGACAACAATACAAACAACCTGGCTAATATAGCCAAAAAATAAGCGAGGGGCTCAGACTGTAGTCAGAGTAGGAGAGGAAAAAAGAATCACTAATGTAATGAAGAAGGACAGAAAATGAATACCAGGTTGAGAAGAAACATGTTCGTGGAATAGGTGTGTCAAGAGAGATAGCTGCATAGTTCATCTAAATGACAATATGAACGTTCTCTCCTCAGGCTCTGTTTCTTTCAGTCTTGTTTATTTATTTTTTTGTTGTTGTTGTTCTTGCTTACAGCAAATAGCTGGAAGGGAAACAGTGTGAACCAATGATTACTATCTCACTAGTCTTTTAAGTTTTGAGACTTGTCCCCTCTCCAGAGGCAACCTAGAAAGAAATAAATAATCAGTTTAGGGAAGGTGGAAGCATGGTAAAGAAAAAACTAACAAACAAACAAAAAAGCAGCACAGGGATAAATGTGGTTTTAATTCAACCCTTGTTAACAGATAATTTAAAAGGTGAAAAGTGTCATTTGTGGCGCTGAAGGTAAGCTAGGTGCTGTAGCTCTTCCCAGTTGATTACTCTTTTTTGCTAATTCTCAGTGACTGACACCTGTCTTAGGAATCATATCTATCTTATTTCAGCTCCATCAAACTGTACTCTGATGTGGTTTTAGTCAGAGCTGTGACAACAAGGAGTACACCTGAGGGAAAAAGTGCAGGAAATCTTTCAGTGCTTCTATTCAGGAGAAAAGCATGCAGAAACGTGGAAATACTGCGATCCACCTGTGGACATGTAAAGCTTCACAGGACTGGAAGGAACCTAGAAGAAAGTGAAGCTGTGTCTCTAACATTAAAATGTCTTGACAGTGCCCTGTCCTTGGCAGTTTCACAAGTCAGTACCCAGAGCCATCCTTTGGTAGTTTTAAAACTACAGACCTACAATAATTTCAGTGAGTCATTACAGGAGCTCAGGACATGTTTGAAGGGACTCTCAATTCCAGAATCATAGTCATAGGGAAACTTGAGCTGGAAGGGACCTCTGGAGATATCTAGTGTAGCTTACTACTTCAGAAAAGTTGTCTGGATGTGGCACTTAGTGTCATGGTCTAGTAACCACGGTAGTGTTGGATCAAGGGTTTGACTTGATGATCTCGGAGTTCTTTTCCAACCCGGTTGATTCTATGATTCAAAATTATGGCTGCACAACAACTGACTCAGGCTGCATGCTTAGCTCAAGAAGAGCAGTAGCACCGTGCAGAGCTTGACAGGATCAGGAACTGTGATGTACACTTAACTTAAGATCTGCTTTGCACATCATGATGCTGGTGGTTCCCATATGTCCCTCAAAGAAAGTCAAGCGAGTCTTTGCAGAGTTTTGTTTCCTCTTGCCAACGCTGATCAAATTGGGGTGTTTTGAATGGGTTCTTTTCTGCCCTTCCTCTGTCAGACAGAGTTAAACATAACAAAGGTAGGGATATACAACTGTAGCAGTGATGGATGTATTAGAATAATAATACTTCAAAAGTTGATCACACAAGAGGACACTTGAGGAAATGAGACAGATGATCATAAAAGAAGTTCATCAGTGATCCAAGATGCTGCAAAAACATGGGATTCCTGATAGGTTTTCAAATACTACAAAATAAGACTGCATATTTGCAGCCTGGAGCCTAGAAACACATCTAATTTCAGAAAAATTTGTCTTTGAGTTGCAGGGTATTTTTGTTTAATAAAGAGCTGAAGATTCAGCTTATAAAACCAGAGAGACAAATCCTAGGATATTCAAAATGTGCTGAATGCTGACTGAACACTATTATCACTTAAATAGAAAGAGCAGATTGACTGCTTTTGAAAATCTCATTCCCAAAGACAATCAAAGTATTTAATCTACCCCTCAAGTCCAATACAAGTTCACATTCCAAAAGATATATTGTAGTGTCCAATTTTAATCTGCCCACGACATAAAATTCAAGATTCCTCTATACTTTTATCAACTTTCTTCCTAGAAAAATTTTCCTTACCTTCAGCTCATTTCTGTCTCTTCTCCACCCACTTCTAACTATTCTATTTTTTGGTGTCTGCAAACAAGAGTCATTTGAAAGCCCTCAACAGGATTTCTCACAAGACATTAAGTACTATTGCAAAAACAAGCTGCACACTGTGCTGAAAAAAAGCTGAGATCAAAACAAACACTTTACTTTCAACATGACACAATGAAAAGAGGCAAAATGTCTTGAGGGAGTGACAAGAGAAAAGTACAAAATTTATCCATACTTGTAAGTTCTATTTCTTTACATCCTCTCTGATTAGTTAGAAGTAGCTTATAGAAGTCTTGCCTAGTAACTAAAGAAAGCAAGATGGGGTTTTACAAATATTTCTCCTAGGTTCTTTCTTGATTTTAACTTGTTGTTCCTAGATTTGCTCTTTTTTTTTTAATATTGTCTCTTTCCCCTTCTCCCAAAACAAGACAAAAATCTAAGATCTGAGTTGACTCACAATGCCTACATTACATGCCTGCTGGGAAGTAGTAACCACACATTAGCAAGTTTACATATACAAGTTGAGAGCAAAAACAAGCAGCTCAATGTGACAAGTTAGCTTAGGCATATTGGGGAGGGGAAAAGAGAAAAACTCTTTGGAACTGAAATTGCAAGCTCACTTGCTGCTGCCCAACAGCCTCAAGCTTTAACAGTGACAACGGCACAACTCCAACAGCAGCAACACGCTGCAAAACCCTCTGCTCACACCTCAAGCACAATTGAAACAATAAAGCTTGTGTGACCTGTAATGAGAGTTTTTCCCCATAGGTGGTTTCCATTTGTGGTTATGCCTCTTCAAGCCAAGACTGAACAAGGACAGACCAACAAACCAAGTACACCAAATTACACACATACAAGAGCTGCCAGGCTGGCTCAGGTTTCTAGCCCAATATCTCTCCATTGATGCTGACAACTGAATTTACCTCCAATTCTTCTGGTCAGTGGACACCAAGGGAAGAATTAGTGGGCTAGCTAAGAGTTTGTGGCCCCCTTCATCTTCCAGGAAAGGCAGGACAAGCTGTGCAGCACATATGTTGTGAGCTACCATGCTGCTGAAGAGACCAGCAGGAGAGGGAAGAGTGAATACAAGTAAGCTCAGATGGTCCTAAGTAGATGATGCTGTAGACCTCATGGAATGTGCAGGAAGATGTCCCATCCTGCAATTTGTTTCCAAGGACATATTGGAACTGGGAAAGTTTCAGAGAGAAACAGCAGTGCTTAGCAAATATCTAGAGACTCCTATGGGTGAGGAAAGACTTTGGAAACATGAGGACTGTGAAGAGTGTGGAGAGTTTGGATCTAAACTAATTGTTCATCTCTTCATGAATAAAAAAATTAGGGTATGATATGTGAAGCTTCTCATTACCAAGTTCAAAACAAACAGGAAAAAAACAAAGAGGAAAAAATGGATTATTTGCCCCACAGGGTGCAGGAGACTTGTAGAGCATGTAGCTACAGGATGTTGTAGATGTTAATAGATGATATGCGTTCAATAATAAAGTGATTAAGTTCATAACAGAGAATGCATTGACTATTATTGTTGACATGGCATTTCAGAGTGCACTGGGGGAAGTGTCATATATGTTTGTGCTGTTCTTAATCTGCTCTAGAAATTCGCTTGTGACCACAGCTAAAGACTTGGCAGGAGGGAATTTTTTTCTTTTTTAGTCTCACCCTGTATTCTTACATTCAAGGACAGTGGCCAGAACCAAGGTAGCTCCAGTACACTGGCATTCAGCTTCCCTGGGAGAAAATGCCATCAGTGGCACAAGCCACTGCAGTGGGAAACTGACAAATACTGAGGTTAAATCCCCTTCCCTCAACCCCAGTGAGCTCAACCTCTGTTGAGGTTTTTCTCATCACTGACAAAGCAAGTTCAGAGAACTCTTGCTGTCATGCTTTCAAGTTGGCATGCAATCTCTCTGTTCACTTTTAATGACTTTCTAAAACATTGTTTGTAACCCTTGTTTCAGATCCAGACACTTGGCAGCAGGGAAACCAGACCCAGAGTCAAAAGCTGCAAATGGATTGGGAAGCATGGCTCTTAATGAGATTTCTGGAGAAAGCTTTTTCTGTTTTTTTAGGATTTGCTTTTTTTTTTCTTTCAAGTTGTTGACAGAAAACAGTGTCTGTAATAATTCTGTGCCTAATTTGATTTTCAAGCTCTTAGAGACCTGGCACAAGCAGAGCAGGTTTTGTCAGTGCTGAGGGATTTTTCATCTGAGAGACTAAATTAACTCTGTCTTTTCTTCTGCACTTTCCTGAACAATATTGGAAAATGTGGAACAAAAGCAAACAAAAACAAACCCAAAAACCTCAAGGGTCTGATCACGCAGAGGAAGATGAGCAATTAGATTTTCGCATTAACCTGACCACTGGGATTAGCAATCCTTGGGGTGAGACAAAAAGTGAGATACCTGAAATAAAGGTGAGGCACTTTGGGTTGCTTTTTGCTGAACTCTTCATTATCTGATGCTCACAAAGAATTCATCTGGGACAGAAAATATTAAGTCATCACTCAACTGTTACTTAGAGAAAATTAAATAAATACATAAACCCAGGCATTTACAGTTCTGCTACCACGAAAACACACAGATGCCAAAATTCAGAGCCTTATATCTAGCTATACTTCAGTACCATATAAAAAGGGATGAACTCACAGGCATTACTCAAAAAGATATACTGTACCTTTGAATAACTGAGCAAACTGAAGATATTTCATCAGTGATGTCAAAAACATGCTGCACAGGAGGGCAAGTGCCATGGGAAATCTTGCCTTTTGCTGAACATTGCTGAACATCTTAGTCAGAGCTGATCTCTGCTCCAAAACCAAATACTGCTACGGAGTTGCTGCGGTGACCACTATGGATACACTGCTGAACTGGTGTGGCTAAAAACAAACTGCAATGAAAGCGTTTCAGCCATTAGCTACAACATTAGTCTATAATAGATAATGAGCAGCATGCTTAATAAAGCCTGGGAAGATGCATGTAGAAGGAGAAATAAAAATAAAAACAGTGTCCTGTGATTGAAAAGACCTCTGGTTCTAGATCCAGGTGCTTCCATAGGACTTCTGCCCGACGATGGACAAGAGGTCTTGTCACTATCTGGCTTTCCTTTGGGTTGGAAGATCCAAGCCCAGCAGCAATTCGGGTCAGCTTTCGGGAGCCCAGGTATGGCCAATCTGTGCTAATGTGCTCTCACTGCAGCTCCCTGTGACTCAGTTTACCATCTTTGAAAAGGACTGAGAGTCTTTTCCACTTTCCTAAGTGATTTGTAAATCACCTCGAGAACTCTGAAAATAGCAACAGCAGCAGTTTGGATCCCGAACTTTCAAAATCCACCATCCTTGTTGTTCACTGGTAATTTGGATTTCCTAGAAGACCTTGGATTTTGGGATCCACATACAGTGCAATGATCAGAAAGCAGAAGTTTAAGTGGTGAAGTCTTTGTTTGACATGCAGGGCAACTAATTGCTCTAGAGAACAAGCTTTTGAATAGCCTTGACATTTTCAGTGAACGAACACCTGCAGATGCTGTATTTTGCTTACCTTGTTCTGTTTCCAGGAATTGCCTACAGGAAGGGGGAAGACCTTTTTCAAAGGTCTGACCTTCAGAGAGAAATGGAAAGGGGAAAGTCAGGTCCCCATACACCTTCTTAAAGGAGATAAATCAAATTTTCTACCACAGAGGGAACACACACAGGGAGTCCTCCATACGCCAGGAAGAAGAGGTCAAGAGAAAATCACTATGGTGCATATACCTTTTAACAGGCAGCCTAATAAATGGCACATTCAGAAAATTTAAAATGTACATTAATTTATCCACAGAGAACTTTATTTCCTCTTTCCCACAATAATTTCTGAATGGAAAGGCAAGGAAAAGGACCACCTGCAGCATGGACCAAACTTATGACTGGTTTTGTAAAGTACAAGTCACTACTGAAGTAAACATTCACTTTCTAGTTTAAGCCATATGAAAATCACTAATTTCTTTAATACTGTCCTGAGCCAGGATTGGCTTCCTGAGGAGAAGGCTTCTTATCTTGTCTAGTTTTGCACTCAGCAGAGCAGAGGGTGCAGCATGCTCCTGCCTCATCCCCTGACAGCTGCTGGCCTCAGCTTTTTGCCTATGTAATCAACAGAAGTCATTCCAGAGACTGCTCCAAAATCAGATTGCCTATACCAAAATATGGTATGTTGGGCATGTTGTGAGAAACCCAAAATCTAGAATTTCCTGCACTGGGACATAAGCAAATTCCAGTTCATTCAAACGTGTTCTGATTGCAAAAGGCAGTTTTGTAGTCTTCATAGTTCAAGGAGGTTGTGATGCATACAGAGTGCTTGGGAAACAAAGTAATCACTAGGAAAAAGAATCAATTATTAATTCAAAGGCCAATTATTAATATATATATACATCAAAATATAAATTCAAGTGCAGTCAAACACATCAGACAAAAGCAATATGCATGCTGAAAGCAAGAGGCAGTCACATCCATGTAAGCAGGTGGGTAACTGACTGCATTTGTCTGCGCTGAAATGGAAGGATAAAAAGAGCCACTAATCAACATCCTTATTCTCCCTACTGTTACATGCCAGCTAAAGGAAAATAAATCATATGATGATTAATAAAATAAAAATTGGCTTTCTAAAGAAAAGACTGATTTTTCCGCATTTAATCGATTTGTCTTTCACTTTGCTTTCTACTTCCTCTCCTTGAATGAAGTGCCAGAGGCAGAAAAAGAGGTACTTTAATACCAAAATTACTCTGAAAAGTAAGTTTAATCACATACCTCAAGGTTTTCAGAAAACAGAGTGTATAGAATATTTTGGCACTTGCAAGGAAGAAATGTCTTGAATTGGAATGGCTGAAAACTTTTTTTAAAAAACACCCTTTCCTATTTTGTAATTTTATTTTACTTTTGAGGTGGGTTCTCCATCCTGTGGTATGACCCTCTTTGCACATCCCACAGAACAGTTTAAGGACAGGGTAGTGCTGCAGTTTAGGCCTCAGTCACATGGCGATGCTGAGGAGAGAGGTGATGAGATTACCCCCAAGTGGTGCCAAATTTTGCTTTGCTATCACCAGAGTTTATTTGTTCCCACAGGCAGTGAGTGGGAAGCCTCCTGGGTACAGAACACAACCCACTGCTGACAGTGGAAAAGCACAGCCCTCTCTTCTGAGCCCCTTTTCAATGCCTTCTTTAGTCCCAGCTGAGATCCTGAGCATCTGCGTTCAAGACAGAGACAGGGGAGATGCAGCTCAGCTGCTCTTCCAGATTTCAAAAAGCACTTGTGGACCAAGTTGATGGTAAAAATAAAAGCAAAGAAGCAGGGAAAAGCATAACTCAGAAATTTGATAGCAACCAGGAAAGAGCATTGCAAAGTCCTGATTGCAAAGTGATGGACAGAGGTTTCCATTTCACATATTGTAATTCTAATCTTGCAATACCATTCCCAAAATACCATGAGAGAGCCCTCATGCAAGGAGGAATAAAGAAGGGCCAAAAGAGGAGAAATAACTACACGGCCTAGGGTAGAAAACATGGAAAGGAAAGGGAGTTGAGTGTTCAGCAATTTGCAGTACAGAGAATTTTCATTCAGAAACTGATGTTCCTGATAGTAAAGGAAAAAAGGCAAGATAAAACCAGAAAGTGGGGTTTTTTTTGGCATAGTTTGAGGAAAAGCTCCATGTGAAGTTATAATTGACACAGTTTAAATTCCAAGAGTGCAAATGCCAAGAAATTCACAGGACTGCCAGGCAATCAGATGATCCTCGTATGACTCACTCTAATCCTCTGAGATAGCTGCCTGTATCTTGTGAAGAGCCGGGGTCCTTCAGTGAAGAGGATGATGACATAATAAAAACCTTTGTATCTCTGCTTTTAGGGGCCTTCATAAGAATGCACAGAATGAGAAAATTTCAATTTTAGACTCTACACAGAGACAATATAGAGAATATACAAGAGCTGAAATCCTGCAAAAAAGGCATTGAGAGCCTCCCCATGAACAAAACAAAAGTCTGTTGAAGGAGCAGGTGCCATGGAGAGCTGTTGGTGACTGAAAAAAAAAAGTCAAGGACAAGGCACGAGGGAAGGCCTGGGTATTTTCTGTAGGAGAAAGAGAGGTAGAAAGAGATGCAATTCAGACCAAAGAACTGAGCCAGCAGAAGTGGGAAGAAAAGTTACACCCTCATGCTAAGATCTTTCCCAATGCTTCCATCTAACTATTTGTAAAAAATGTGAAAATATAGAATGTGGAAGACATTATTGAGAGGCTAAAAGCAAAGATAGCAATGCAAATATCAAAATGATGAGAAATGAAAGAGAAAGAAGAAATGACAGAACAGTAGCTACAACCACAGTTTATTTGGGCTCTGATTTATGCTCTTCATCTCCAGCATTTCTGCATCCAGCAGAAAGATGCAGTACACATGTGCATCTGACTCTGTAAAAACACCACCAGACTCTTTGTTGTCATAGTCTTAAAAAATACATCTTCTAATGGATGATAATCTTATACCAGACTTAATTCAAGACATCAGCTGAACTGGAATGGAAAACTTTCATTTTCTTAGCAAAACTTTGCACCTCATAAAGGTTTTATCTGTTGCTATGGCAAAGGCTTTACCCAAAGGAGTCACTTGTAGAACACCACAAGAACGGGGAATTTTTCAGTTCCTTTCACATGCACATTTTTATACCCCAGACATTTTAATTTAATCATATTTTCCTTTCATCCTTCAGACAGTTTCTTTTATTCCTGAATAAGCTGCATGCCTACATCAGCAGCAAGGAAGGATCCCTTCTTATCATCTTCCCCACTGTAAATCAAAATCTACTTTTAATTATAGAATATCAACTATTTCTCTTTGATGACATTCAAGTGCCTATTCCAAATTGAAAGAGCAATAGAATAACTGCCATGGTATTTTCATACATAGAGTGATGACCTTTTTAATATGATTTCATGGAAACAATGGAGTTACATTCATCAGGTTATATAGAAACTTGCTGCTTCTTTTTTTCAGGCATTCCATTTTCAATTCACAATGACATTTGATAGGAGGCATAAAAATGCCAGTATATTGGTGTTTTTTTAGCCACCTTTTCCAACAAGAATTCCCCTCCCCCCTGCGTCCCATTTCTTTTTACAGTGCTATGTTGTTCACTCATTTGGGACTACTTCAATTTGCTTATTAAATATGTAAGATCTTCTTTATGCAGCCAGGAGCTGAATCATGTAAGATTAACACAAAGCCCTTGTGAGAAGATTTTTTTAAACTTTATTAATATTAATAGTACGTGCAGCTCACGTACTTTTGTTCTTTCCAAACCCAAATGTCAATACAGTGGATAAATTGTACTTTTCTTCCTTGCCTTCTTGGCCTTCTTCAAAGAAAGGATGACATTCAACTTAACTAGAAGAAAAACTTTACACATTTCCATCTAAGTTCCATTTTTACATCCCAAAAAGTCATGGACTCTCTTGCCTGGCCATTGATAAAAGGGTAACCTGAGGAAACAGGTAAGAAGCATAAGGATTTTATTCTTTGTGATGACTTATGCAATGTCATAAATCACACAGTTCTTAATCAAGTAGAGGATTTCACTAATAACCTAATAAGAAGTGCTATAATAACTAAACAGCAGGAATCTGGATTTGAACCCTTAAACAGAACTGACAGAAAATTCAGATGCTGAGGTTGTATCCAAGGCAGACAGCACACTGAGGAGGAACATCTTACTCCTAACCAGTAGGCAATAGGAGAGAAGAAAAAGTATCTTTCATCCTCTTTCCTGTCAGAATGAAGCCTGAAAAATGCTCCTGAAATGTTGGCTTACAAGATCTTTTTTTCAAGGGGCTTAGCACACCTCATTCCTTTCTTTCCAAACTTCACTGGCGGAGGAAGTATCACGTACTTACTCTGGATACAGAGACTTAGCAGATGAGGGTTCACTCCAGAAGTGGTTTCAATTCTCTGTTATATATGACATGACTCAATTTCACATCTCAGAGAAATTCTACAGTTGAACATTTTGACAATTGCTGTGTTATCTTGTCACTTCCCCATCTCCACTTCTGAATTTTTGCTGCAGAATTTCCTCCTGCTTGCTCTGACTACACAGGACTGCTGTGTCTATTGGTGGAAACCGATGTCTGCATTTCAGCCTTGGGCAGTGCCCCTCCGTAGGAGACTGTCCTGAGGAAACACTATTGGATTACTCTATTGTCAATGTACAAACAACCCTGTTGCCACTCTTAAAAAGGATCCTTCTATTCCCTTCTTCAGATTGTTGGGTTTTTTTTACCTCCAGCTATAATACAGAACTACTTGCTATAGCATCTTCTAAAAGTAGGATCCTTTGTCACAAAAGGAGACAAACCTGTTAATTGCCAGGCAAAATTCACCTCCCCTCTCACCTTCTGTTTCACAATCAAATAACATACGTATTTTCCTCTACATGGAGACAGATTCAAAAGGGAAAGACCAACCTACAGTCTGCTCATTGTGTCACTCTAGCGAGAGAATATGGAAAAGCAACAGGTAGAGACAGAAAGAATCTGAGTCTTCTGCTTATTTCAAGTTTTCTATAAAAGAGAGAAAATCAGCTATGACTTAAAAGAAATCAACAATATTATTCTAATCTCTGGAGGTCTCACTCTATGTTTGCAAGCTGTTCTGTGAAACTTCCAGGAAAACCCATGAACATTCAAATTCTATTTTTAAGACCACAGTCCAGAAAGAGAGAATGAAAGTTCATTACGATCTTGTTGGATGCTTGGCACTGAAGTCATAAGAGGTGAAAAATGCTCTGCAGTATTATAGAGCTAATTGTTAATCTGTCAAATAGGTCAGGATGAGACCATTCTCTTTATTCGTACGGATACCAGGTGACAGCTTGTACATGGCTTCTACATTCAGAAATGACCATGATGATTGTATAGTCAGGCATATTGTTTACTGTAGGACAAACAATTCTTCCAAATTTAATGTTTTTAAATATTGGGGGTTTACTCTTTCCTTCTTTCTCGATCTTTCTATATTTGTTCTGCAAAAGATTTAAACCAAAAAATTGACTGAAGAAAAAAGTAATCTGACTGGAAGTAGAACACTGGAGTTGCAAGCAAGGAGCTTATTCATATTATACTTTCAGTCTTCTTCCTCAAACCGAGGGCACTCAAAATTTTGAGGCACTGATCTAATGCAAAACAAATTAAAAAATTTATTTCTCTTAATCATAAACAGTGAAATGGAGTTTGAAAGTTGTAATCCATTGGGATGCCTCCTGATTCAGGGTTGTTGTGGCTTTAGCTTAAAATCAGTAAACAGTAAGCAGCTCTCTCTTCTGTGATGACTATAAAAACCTTACGTTTGCATATACAAGTAAATTAAATTGTGTTCTGGGAATGACTCAAAGAAAATGAAATCAATCACATTTATAAGCATCTTGTAACCTTTACCCGTTTCTCTGGAAGAGAAATAAAATGAAGACAATTGTACCTTGGTTTCCACAGTGTTGTCTCAGTGTTTGATAGGAATCTGACTGGGAAATGATACCGACAGTAAGATAACAAGAAAACCCATTTATCACTGTGACAGGTGCTTGGTTTTATATGGGTTTAAATTACCAGTGATGGAGTAGGGTTGTCTTTCTCTCATCTCAACCTCATAACCACTGTTTAGACTCAACTAAAGTTTCCATTTCATAGTAATCAAGTTACATGGAGTCAAATTGTTATTCATGAATTCCAGGAGGTTAAGACTTGAGATTCATTAATGTGATGTTGTCAACCACATCGAGCAGGTCCATGGCCCAGAACAGTGTGGTAATTGGCAAATCTGAATGCTGGATGGTTAATGGCTGTTTATTAGCCTCTAATACGTTCTGTGTTATTTAGTCTTACAAGATTTGACACTAGATATTTCTACTGAGTCACAACACCCTGACAGTTCACCTTTCTTGTACATCAGTGGACGTGTGCCAGAGCTTGACTATGCTATTGAGGAAAAGAAATACAAATCACCACTTCTACCTTCTGCTGTGCAGCGTGATCTTTCTCCTTTGGATAGCTGGGGACTTAAGGAGCTGTTCTGAAACCCAGGGCACTTTTATAGACAAAGACAGTGTCAGTTGTGTCTTTTCTATGCATGTATTGAGTAACCTCAATTTATTTATTTTTTTTCCTTAGGAAACCTCTACTCTCTTAACTGTTTTTTTCTAAGGAAAAAACCTGGTTTTTTTCTTTTTTGCTTTTCAAAAGAAACAAAAACATGCTTATGATTTCTCTGGAATTTTGTCCATCAAGTGCAATCTCTTCTCTTTACTTCTGAAGCACAGAATTTTACAAGGCATCAGTCTGTAATAGAAATATCCCTTTTCACATCTCATTTTGACGGTAGGATTGATTGCTAAATAGGAAAGTTTGCAAGAACAAGTCATATTCATAGCATGACACTCAGCTAGGGACACAAGCATGTGTAAGTCTAGGCAGAATTCAGCTGAGTCACGAGGCCCTTCACAGGCTATCAAAGTCCTGTTAACATTTGACATCTCATATAATTCCTGCCCTTTAAAATACCTGTGTGCTGATCTATGCTTACATAGGCATATGTAAGGCATATTATAGGATACCAAATCATAGCTCTGAAAATGGGGGTGTTTATTTATAATTTCAACATAATTGATTTATATGTACTTTATTTTTTTTCCATCTTGCCCTTTATCTGATACCCATCCTATAGATTCCCTCTCCTGAGGAATTTAGAAAGAGCAAACATCGTCTTGAGTTTATTAGGTTAAAAATGCGAAAAACCTTTCATTCTCCTACATAATGTCTCCAACTCCTTTGTTATTCTCTGCACCTCTTCAAGTTTCAAATTATTCTCTAACACAAGGGAATAGAAAAATATACAGGGAATTGTGGTAGATTGACCATGGTTGGACACCGGGTGCCCACCAAAGCCACTCTATCACTGTCCTCCTCAACTGGATGGGGAAAGAAAATATAAGGAGAAGCTTGTGGCTTGAGATAAGGACAGGCCTTGGCTAGCAGCAGGTCCGTCTTGGAGCCATCTGGCATTGGCTCCATGAGAAAAAAGAGAACGTTCTAGCAGCTTCTCACAGAAACCATCCCTGTAGCCCCCAGTACCAAAACCTTGCCACACAATCCCAATACAGGAATAAAAATAAGAACTACAAAGGCTTTGCATATATGTTGCTAATACTTTACTTCTTCTATTGTCAACATCATTTTGTCTGAGACAGAGTAGAGTGATATTTTGTTTTTTCCATAGGTGTGTCATACCACAATTGACCAAAACACCGGGCATATTTTCCTTCTCTCCCAGTACTAAATATTGATAAATACTGCCCAAAATTTTATATTAGTTCTGGCATTCATGACCTTCTGTTTCCATTACTCTAGGACCTCAAGGTCAGTCAGTAATTTCTGTATAGTGACTGGATCCTTCTTCTTTATTAGTATCCTTTCTACCTTTGAAATATTAGCATGTTTCAAAAGCATTGTGTATCACGCTGGTCACAATGACAAGTGGATAGGCAATATTAAGCAAGATGAGGTTTCAGTATTTCAACTACAAAGCTCCCTTCAGCCTAATATTTTCCTTTGTTGTATTTCAGTTTCTCATGCACCTTACCAGCCTTCTACTAGTTTTGTTTCTTTCAATCTTAATTAATTGTTTCTCTTAAATATGACAAGCTTCACAGAAATTGAAGTAGGTTAGATCTACAGAAACTGGACTGAAGAGGAGTTTTTCATGGTATAATGCTATTGAGATGCTTTTCACCAAAACTCACAGGGATATTTAAAATGAAACCTAGACCAGTTGGAAAATCTCTAGTTTATATGCTTTGTACAATACTTCAGATTCCTCCTAGTTTCTCAGAAGGGTACAAATATGCATTAGGGTCAAGGTTTTGGCAGAATTCATGGCATTACAAGACTTTGACAAAAAAAGAGGCAAATCCAGGCAGTTCCAATTCAAATTGCTTTTCATTTGAAGTCAGGGCTATTCAGGCGCAAACCCAAGTCGCAGGTCTGTGGGTACATATCCTAAGTCAGCATTCACTGAAAGTCTTTCAAGGAAACTCGACAGTGTTTATCTCTTATAAAGCTCGAAAGCCCAACAGTCTGAAAATTAGTTTCCATGTACATTATAAATTCCACTTCTCTTCATGAAGCATATGTAACAAAGGTGCTAGGAATATAAATTAACATTTCAAAAACGTGATCACATCTTGGAAATATAAACTGAGACTGAGCCTGTGAAAAGACACTGAGATCTTATTGATGGGGGTGGTTTTGTTTTTAAATGGCATACCATCAAAATAACAACAACAATAAAATAAACAATCTAGGCTTGATAGGTTTCATATTGTGATGCAGCATCATGCATATTAATCACCATAATGAAACTTATCCCAAATAATTCACATGCTGCATAAACAGTTCTGTAATGTGAAGCATTTTAATTGTTGGCAAGCACATATTGCTCAAATCTGTGACAATTAGAGCAAAAACTGTGTCTTTGTACCATTGTCTTTGGACTGACTTGTTTTATTCTATCCAAATAATACTTTTAATAAAATCTAAAGATGGACCCTTAGGAAACAGTATGAAAATCTTTCTTTTTTTCCCAGCAAGCAATGGACTTGGAGAAGAGAGGTAGACCATGGTCAAAAACTTCCACACCTGACAGGTTAAGCCTCTCACACATGGTGGGTTATCGAGTATTTCCAGAATTATCGCAGCAGTCTCTATTCAACAGTGTACACTGGTGGTACAGATGATGAAAGTGACACAGTTGCTTTCATTATTAACTTCATTATATGATCTGTAACATTATTAGCAGCAAGACTGCAAGTACAGAAGGCAAGCTGCTAATGTAATCAAGCACAAGACATTGAAAAATTGTGAATAATATGGTATTTGCATAAAAACAACTTCTTATTAAAATCACAGCCAGGGCAAAGAGCTCGAAGGTAAACTCAGAAGTTTTTTTAGTAAAAACTTCAATAAATTGTACAAAATCTGAAATAGGGAAGGAATTTTTCAGAGGTATTATTGTTGATACATGATTCTATTTAATGAGACATTGGTATTTTTGTTGTCATTCATATTTTAATTTCTTCAAGTAGCCACAATCAAGAACCGGAGTCCTACTGAGGCAAACTGTTTACCCAAGTATAAACCCCTTTTTGCTCAAATAGATGATGAGGAAAATTCAATGAGACAAATGCTTAAATGGTTGCTGAATGGCAATTGATTTTATTCTGTGCTTAAAGTTAGTATGAACTAAATGGTGTTTCTCTTATTGGACTCTTTTTTCCCTCCACTCGTGGTTTAACTCTAGCTGGCAATTAATTACCATGCAGACACTTGTTCACTCCCTTCTCCTTGGTGTAATGGTGGGAAGAATTGGAATAAAAAGAAAAACTCGTGGGTTAAGAAAAATTTAATAATTGAAATCAGGTAAAATAAAGAATAACAACAATAATAACAATTATAAAAATAATTTTAATGAAAAGGAGACAAATAAAACCCAAGAAAAAGAAGTGGTGCACAATACAATTGCTCATCACCCACTGACTGATGCCCAGCCAGTCCCTGAGCAGCAATTGGTGCCTCCCAGGAAAATTCCCTTTTATATACTGAGAGTGGTTTTCTACGGTATGGAATATCCCTTTGGCCAGTTCAGGTCAGCTGTCCTTATCCTGCTGCTTCCTGGCTTTTTGTGCATCTCCTCACTGACATGAGTCACTGAAAAGTCCTTGATTCAGAGTATGCATGATTTAGCAACCACTAAAACACTGGTGGGTTATCAACATTATTCTCATACGAAATCCAAAAAACAGCACTATACCAGCTACTAAGAAGAAAAGTAGTTCTATCTCAGATGAAACCAGGACACCACCTAAGCTATCTTTTGTGTTATAGATGCTTCTGGAAATTATATCTTGAAGAGAAATCACATGCATGGTTGGAGATTTTAGGAACTAATAGAAATACCAAACAGCGTGTATTGGTCCACTCAGATAATTTACGTAAAATGGATCTTTAAAGCAAAATGTCTATAAAAGTCATGTCTTTGCCTTTTGGTCTTTAAATAATAAATTCCTCTGGAAATTCACAAGAAAGACAGGAAACCTTTGATTTTCAACAAAGGTTTTACTATGTGTGGAAGTGTAGTCTGTTCCTCTGAAGCCTAAAATTGAACTACAACAAATCTGAGACCAAAGAAAACACAACTATTCTTCTCTGTCTTACTCCTTGGCTTTCAAGCCCAGTGCTGTTCCAAGAGAAATGTTGTGTCCTTTTAATTGCCATAGGGCACTGGTACATCCAGACTTTGTTTACCTCATTCAAGTGTGATAAGTCCTTGTAGTTACAGCAGCAATGCAACAACATCCTCCATGAGTTCTGCCAACAACCAATTACTCCTAAGTCCATTTTGTGCAAGCATTGATGCTTGTCAGGCAAAAAAGCCACTGTGGGCCAGCATCCATGAAGGTGTTCAGATCTTGAACCTCTGTGAGATGGACTTAGGTAACTCCGTTCCCTTCCTGACATAGCTTGCTGCAACTGTTGGGTACTTGCAGTATATCTAAAGCAGCAGTTTTAAACACAGTAAGGATTCTGTTTCAGTCATTAAAGGAAAACACTTTAGTAGTGTTTATGTGTAATTCTACCTTTGACATCATCAGGAGCTAAGTTAGGTTCCTTGAGCATGAGATGACTGTTTTTTAACTGTAGTCATGGGTGGGTTAATTTTACTGAGAAATCTCAAGTGCTGGAGGCCTCTGTAATTTTCTGTAGCACTTGTTCCTCAGGGGAAGTGATTCTGAACTAAACTTCAAAAAATTCATCATAAAAATATTACCATAAAACAAGATAAGACACACAAATCCCTCTTCAAGAAAATAAATAAAACATCAGGTTTTATCACTCTCCTCTAATTAACATGGCAACCGTTCTATTCCTTCCTGGAGCCTCCAGGGCAAATGATGTCAGGTGGTGACATGATGCAAACACCCTGGTGAAAAAGGGAAGCAGCTGGTGTGTGCTTGAAGAGGGAGTTATTTCCTAGCAATGCAAACTCCTTTGGAACTCATCTCACACCTTTTGCAGTTAAATAACTTACAGATGCTGACAATATGTCAGCGTGGAGAAATTACAGTATGTATAGTATGCAAATTATATACAGTCATGCTGCATTTTGATTTCTCCTCAATTGTATAAATGGAAAAAATGTACAAGAATATAAAGAGAAGTACAGAGGACTGGGTAGCTACAGGCAGAGAAAGCCTTCATTAGTAAGTGAAGTTCTCATGTGACAGAGGAAGACACCCACATTTGATGTTTTGATAATACAATTACAGAGGTGAGAATGAGTTACATTTTTCTTATTCCAAATCCAAATCTGTGCATCTTAAGAAATAGCTGATAAACACACATGATAAACATATGGATGACTGTGTGATCTATAATATAAGAAGGGTTGAATAGTGGGATCAAAACAACATCTTTGGGCCTATCTGTGATACTTTTTTTGTGTGTTAATGGAATAGAATCTATCACACACTCTCAACTAACCCTATATACAGGTCTTTCCATTTACTTCCTGACTCAGTGGCTGAAGTCTATCCCAGGACTTTTCCCTTAAGGCAAGTTCAACAGCCTTCATTTTGTTCCTATTGAATAGCATCTACAGATGACAGCAACAAAACAAGTGATCTGCAATACATTTTTCCAGCAGAAAAACTTCGATGATCATTTCTTCAGCTGGACCTAGGCAGGGATCTAATCCAAAGGTTAATGTAACGGGATTCTTTCCCTTGAATTCAATTCTATCTAGACGACAAGACTTTTCCTAAACTGTTCTTGACTTTTCCAAATCTGTGGCCAGGGTATATAGTAAACATCCCATTGTATGTGGTACCTTCTGGTAAAACTCCTCTGAAGCTTTGAAAACATGGAGCATGTGTAGATTGTAAACCCTGATATAGTTGTACAAAGCAACGACAGCTATGTATGCAGTATTCTCTTACTGATAACAATATTTCAAGGAGAAGGACAGATGCTGACTCAAGTCAGAGCACAGCTGAGCAGTACAGGGCCTTTATTATGCAAGGCTGGTCAAAAGAGATGAAAATTCTGAATGTAGAATTCTGAATATAGAGATCCTTCTTTGTTTGCTTTCCCAGGAATTTGGCCATTGGACTGGCAGTCACAGGACTATGTCAGCATAGGAATGCACTAACAACACTAAGTGAGGGTTGAAGCCCCATAGTTCAGGCACTCTGCTGCCAGCACATCCAGAGGAAGCACAGGGTGAGGATGGACTGAGCCAAGATCTGTCTGTGGAGGCAGGTTTTATCACAAAGCCTGGGGCTTAATCTGTGTGGATTAATAACCGTGACTCTGCAAAACGACTGCCCCTTATTAGCTTGTGGTCTTGTTTGCTTGGGAACCATTACAAGAGGTAAGAAATTATAACTAGAGGACAACAGATAATGATGACAGTGATAAGAAAAAGACAGCTGCTTTCTGGATATTATAATGGCAAAGTACAATTTGCTGTGCAACTACCAGGAGACAAGCAACGAGATGATAAAAATTTCTGTGTCAGATCCTTTGAAGTCACTGGTGGCCTCAGAAAGTTTCTGCCTTTACAAAAGAAATCCAAAGAGAAAACTTAATGATACCTGAAAGCACAACTGGATTAGAGGAATGAATGCAGCTGTTTTGGGGGAAGATTTTAGGATGTGCAACAGACAAAATGAAACACCAACACACACCTTCCATGCTGAGAAGGATCTAGCCTGAAAGCACATAGCAGAAAGGGCTGATTCAATATGGATTTTTGCAAAAGGCCAGCAGTTTACAACTGTGTACACAAGAGTTGAGGCACTGATAACAACAAAGAACAAAAGAAAAATAACATATAGTGCAAATAATTAATGGTTCATGAGTGGATCCAATAGAAAATGTAATAAATTAAGGTCTTTGTGATGACATGTAAGTTTGTTTATCCTATTAGAAAGGCAATCCCAGAGAATTGCTTCTCATTCGTTTAGTATCATGGAGTACCTTAGTACAGCATCTTGCCAAATGTTTAATTTAAAAGACATTACTCTAGAGTATGTTATGACTCATTTCACAGATTAAAAAACATCTCTTAAAATGGAACCTGTTAGAGGATCTGTGCTTTCTTCTGATTTCATCCAAATTGTCAGTGTCTGCATGAAAGGTCAATTTTTGGGAAAAATGGCAGCAACAGAAAACAGCAAGTCATATTAACATTCTGACTTTGATGAACTATTTAGGGAGCATATGATCCCAATTGTCAAGACACTTGTTTTAAATGACCTGGAGTATTCCATGTGGATTCAGCTACATGGCACAGACAGTAGGAGGGTAAATACTCTTCTCTTTTTTTTTTTTTTCTTCAAAGAAAGCAACTCTGGAGTAGATTATAAGTGACACTGCAACTTAATTCACATCCAAAGAATTCTAGTTTGCTGAAAGATATAACATCATATATGTCATATTGACTCCTTGCCATTCTGCCACAGTGCAGACTACTGCCTGAACTGATGCAGAATTAGTAAGCCAATGTGCTATCAGCCTAACAAACTGCAGTTTATAGCTACAACTAGCTGTGAATCTCCAAATGACAGAAAGAATAACCACAAGAACCCAGTTTTTCAAGTATTAAATGGTGAACTATGAACCATTCTTCTCATCCTTCTGCCCTAGAAAAACAAGTTCTGAGGTCTTTTTCTTATTCAGATCCAAAACAGTAATTCTTCAGGCTTTTCCTGTAATGTCAGTAATGTGTAGTCTCTTCATATATTTGCATACAAGATGAGGAGTGTAGCCTATGTGCAAAACATTTTTTTATGTGGAATCAAACAGGCTGTTTTATTAACAATGGTATTTGCTGGGTGCATTTAATGATCTAGACACGATTACTGTGAAGACTGATCTGCAGACAGACTTTTAAATTAAACAAGCCAAATGAGAAAACAGCTCCTTCATTCAACCAACATGGAAAAAAAAAAAAAAAAAAAAAGAGTTGGCTTTTGTTACAAATTGAATCATGTGTTCCATGCCAGTTGGATCTATTATGTCAAGTTCAGCCAGCCCCTGTTTCTACTATGACCTTTGATGGTAGGAAAATATTGCTAGTGCAGCAAGACCAGAAAGTTTCAGCACTTTTCCAGCTCCTATGTGAAGTCTTGGAGACATTTTCCAGAGCCTGAAATGCTGATAGTGTTTGTATGCCCTTTTAGAAGAAAGGAAATATGCAAAATACAAAAAGTGGGTGATGCCCTTTCCATAGCTTATAGTTAAAGTTCTGTTGTGACGATCTAGAGTAGTCCCTTTGCATTTACATTTAGATAACATCCGTGCCTGTTTGAAACTTACACACAACAATATATTATCACCATGTTCTTGATGTTAATCAGCACAAAGAGCAGTTAGAATGAAAAGGTGAAAACTTCACCATTTGAAATTTAGTTTATTACCAAAACAAGAAGAATGTAGAAAATAGCATAAAATTATTCTTTTTCCCCCCCACTGTCACTTTTCTGAAACTAGAAAAAAGTATTCTTGACTTCTTTTTAGCATTGTTTGACAATTTAGGAATAATTCTGCAACTTCCATGTAAGATTATTTTGATAAGAACAGCGCCAGAGATCTAGAGACACAGAGATTGAAAGCAAGTTCATTAGATTCACTATGTATTTACACCAAGGGATTGTAACTTAACAAATAATCTTGGTGAAATTACAAAAGCATTGGAAATCTGCAACATCATTGCAAACACAACAAAGAACATCCTGGCCTAAAACAACAATAACTGAAAACAAGAGATCGATAAGTTTTTAGAAGGATGATAGAAGAGCCAATGAAAAAAATTGGGCAGAATAATATAATACACATTAAAATAGCCTCATTGATGCATGTTTAGGTGCCAATACTGTCATTTAAGGTGTAACTTTAAGCATTCTGATTCTGATCAATATGCTCTCCTTTCTGAAAAAGAGATTAAAGCCCAGTGATATATGACTACTTTTTATCCATGTTCAATATAATCACTGATCTACCATTTTCAATCAGCACTTCTAAGGATGTGATAGAGGTCCCTATTTAATCTTTTGTCAGACTCTGAAAGACCCAAGAGGACGGTCAATAAACACTTGTCAATAAATACTCTGGAGGCTGGGCGAGAGTTACCTTTAATTTCCCACTGGAAAAACTGCTTGTATATGCCGTGTCCTGTGATGACAGAGTGAAATGTGTAGGCTTCCAGATGTATGTATATAAATCAAGCACTACAACTGTACGCAGAAGATGTCTTCAGAGCATCAGGAGATGGATCTGGCTGCAAAAACCCTTGGTTCAAACCATTTCTGGAATACGTGATGAATTCTGTAGACCTCTCAGTTCTTGGTTGGAATTTAACAAGATGTTCTGACCTTGTCTGACTCCGATCTCAGCTCAAGAATTTGCCATCATAGGAGAACTAAATAAAACCACCTAGTTTTCAAAGATAAGGTGTCTTTCTGTTAATGAAACAGAGTTTCATACCGACTGCTTGTTGTATTAACTTGTGCTTCTCATTGCTCCTCTCAGCAGTTTCTAAGATTCTTCACTCAATGCAAAATCAAACACATTTGTGAACTCCTCAGGCTATTCATGCACACAGAACCAAATAAAGCCCCACTGCTATCACACAGAACAGTAAGCATTCTTATAAGTTTCCCATCCCTGAAAACATCAGATGGAAAAAGTGTGCCTTACATAAAATCAAAGCACAACTAATGCTTGTGTTGTTACTAAAATATTATTAAGAACCTTATATGTATCTAGAGTGATAGAACACTTGGAGGTACAGAAGGTTCTTGCCACAGGGAATGTGTGCTGTGACTATGTGTGCTGGTGTCTGACTGTGGATAGTAATTATTGTGGTCAGTATCTCTTTAATGCTTTTTATGGCACTCAGATGCTGAATGAACCAAGTCTTCCACTGCTATCAGTGCTCAAGAAGTTCTAGAAAAATTCATAGAGAACTCTTCCTCTCACATCAGCATTTTACTTGCTGAATGATTTACGTTACCAAAATCCAGGACTGGTACAAAATGGTGAATGAGTACAGATAGCAGTTAGATTATGCTGGAATAACTATATTAGCAATTTGATATCCTCAAGTGGTCCTTTCTGGGTGTAAATTTGTCTCACATTTATAGTAGAAGGCATAAGGTACTGGATCAAGGGCACCACGTGGGCTCAAGCAGTTTCCCCACGGCCACAGGCATGTACTGGGTTGCCACCAAGAGCATCCGTTTTGGGAGGTGGGGGTACCATGACTTTCTGGGCAGAGACGTGGGGTCTGAGGCTGGGATTGGCAACCTTCATGAGCCTCTTTTCTGACTCTCATGTAATGCAGATGTGCAATTTGAGAGCTCTAATGAATTGTATCAAATCAAACCCCAAATATTTTTTTTTTTTTTTGCACTGCACTGATTGGTAAAATGACAAACCTGGGAATCCTACATTTTATTTACTACCAGTTGATGCAGTAATCAAAGGAAAGGCTTATGCCCAAATTCCAGTGGATAATACATCTAACACGTATGACCCTTAAATAAGCAGCCTGACTTTAACTGCTGCTTATCTCAGATTTCCCAGTGGCATCTTTATACCATAAGCAAAGTATTATCAGCACTTGCTAGGGACCATACAAATGTGTCAGATCTTTGCAAGGATCACAGAAGCCCAGAAAGAGTTTGAAGGAAAGATGATAGTGCCATCATTTCTTTTTTATCTAGAAGCCATTGTGATTTTCAGTTCCTTCCCCTAGGATGCAGCACACAATTGGTTGTGGGATACTTTTGGGAGTGACACAGTGTGATTTAACACAAGAATAACTGAAAGAGGTTTCTGCATAGGACTGTTTTACCCAATAATTCTGTTTGGGTTATAACTGGTTGTAGCTACTGGTACCAGTAGATATAATTACACAATAAGTTCACTCTGCAGAACAAATAATAATGCTGAAAACTGACATCAATACATATCAGCTCCAGGCACTGGAAAAAAAAATTGGCAGGATGTTTTAAAGTGAGTTGATAAAGAGACAAATCTTTCAAGGTCAGTCACAGCAGTATTGTTCCTAAGAAAATGGATTTTAAAAAATTAGGATATATTTTACACTGGAATTTGGATTCCAGTAGAGTTGAAAAGATCACCCTGCAAAGTCAGTATTTCTGCTTCCCATGCCTGGAGTCAATAAAGGACATAACTATGGCATTTTGAAATCCTCAAGTTATTATTTTGCTAAAGTCACACATTTTATTTTCATTTGGTTGCTTGGTCTGTGATAGATCCCGAATTCTCTCATGTAAAAAACGCTCTTCAAAGGATTTTTTCAATGACTTAGTGACAGGTCCCAGAGCACCATGAGTTGAATAGAATTTATTATATTTAACACAAACAGCAATTTTGGCAACATCTATCAGAAGAGTACAAGTGATATCTTATTATGAAAAAATACTTAAAGTGAAGGAAGGATGAAGTTTCAGTGCACTGCTTCTCCAGGGAAATGACCTTCCTGACCAAATTTGGGTTCATTTGTCTACAGTGGTTCTCAGCTGTTGACTTGCCAAGTTTAGGTAATCTGATGTGAGACCATATCACTAGCGGGCTAGATTCCTAGTAGGAATTTCAACCTCTGAAATGTCATGTCAAGAATCAGAACATTCTTTTGTTTTCTAGAGAATTAATGCCCATAAACTATGAGCAGATGCTTTTAATTAAATTAAAAAAAATATATTTAAAATTCATTTCTTATTTTTTTATGATTATAAGACAAAAAAGAACATAACCAGAACATCAGAAGGAAAAGAAAAAAAAAAAAAGGAGAGAGAAAGCTGTACCGGAAAAAAAAGTCTAACATAAAAGAATTCTAGATGATAGTCTGATAGTTAATATGTCATACCATGATGTAAAGTAGCAATTCAGATTGATCACTTTTAAAGACTGAGGTGACAGCTGATCATTTCCTTCCACACCCTCTATAGTTCAGGCTAAGTAACTTTGACTAGTTTACTTACTATTTGGTTTGAATTTGTGCTTTGGAGGATCTGAGTCAACTATTGTTTGCATTTCTACATCAAGGCTGTAATTTTGATTTGACCTAGTTTTCAAAAGGTTTCCAGTCTGATTTCTGGGAATGGAGAATTCAATATCTCTCTAGATTAATTACTCCAACTATTAAAATACTCTGTGTCTGAAAAAGCCATCATGACCTTGGTATAAAAGAGTAAAAAGAGCCTTCAACTTCCTTCCATCATGTACAGTTTTCTGATATGGATCACTAGCCTACTTTCAGAAATATTTTCACTTTGTTAGTATTTGTTCATCCCATTCATACCACGTCCCTTCCAAGTCTAAACCCCTAAAGCAGCTGCTCTGTCCTGATTCCCCTGCCCATATCAGGTCTGCTGTACATAGAAAGGTCATTTTTGAACCTTTCCTGTATCACTGGAACTTGCTCACACAAAAGCCTCATCACTCCTCAATTAAAATGAAGTATGCATCAAAACCTTTTTAATCAGCTAGATCCTGTCAAATTTTGAAACTACAAATATATTGGTTAAATATCAGATCACCTACACGGAGAGTTTGTTTCCTAGCAGTCAGTATTCCATTACTGAACCAGTGCTTGGTGACATGCACTGCTCCATGAAGAACTGTTATATTAATAAATTGGAATCCAAAAATGGCTGCTTCTTCCTCTTTGTCCCTTTGATATTCCTTTTTCATTTTTTTTAATGTCAAATAAAAACGATAAGTTCTTTGGCACTTGTATTGAATTAAGACCTAGTGGCAGATCTGAAAAATATAATCCTATTTCCAATTACAATTTCTGAGACTTCCCTCAGCAGCGAACCAGTGTTGGAGACTCGACTCTGAGACCAGAGCCCCCATTTCCAAGGCAGCATCATATGGTGATCTCAGCTGAGAGCTTGGGAAATCTCTGGAAGTTACTTTCTATGAGAAAAATAATTTCTAACAGAAAGAGGAAGTATAAAATGCAAATTATTCTCCATACCTAGGTTTTAATACTATCATCAAGTTTACACATAGAAAGCAAAACAAAAACAACATAAAAAAAAAGTGTTCGAAACATAGGGATGCTTGATTTTAAATTCAATATTTACTATCAGGATGGCCTTGTTCTTTATCAGGGCTTAAGAACCTACTTAGAGAAGCACTAAATAATATGTTTGAAGACTCATTGTCTACATTTATGCTTAATTTTGAAATTTTGCCAAAAGTGAAGATGAAATGATTTGCTGAAAAAGGATGGATTTAAACGCACACTTAAATGAACTTGTCAGTTTGGGTGTAATTTCAGGTCAATAAAGATCCTGGATTTATCTAACTTACTATTGGTTTTGAATTTGTGCTTTGGAGGATCTAAGAT
Source organism: Pseudopipra pipra (assembly GCF_036250125.1). Taxonomy (NCBI): domain Eukaryota; kingdom Metazoa; phylum Chordata; class Aves; order Passeriformes; family Pipridae; genus Pseudopipra; species Pseudopipra pipra. Next base: position 25,972,531 of record NC_087555.1, on the reverse strand, counting down.
GACTATTGTCTGCATAAAACATTAAAACATAAACTCAGACCAAATCATATGCACGATAAATTTAAAATACTTAGCAGTATGTATGATAATGAAGAAAAAAATTAATTTTGTTATCTTGCCACTGTGATAATTTGATTCATTAGATACAGCCCATTCCTGTTAGGAGACATTAGATACCATAATATTTTTTGAGCTTGCATAATGCAAGAGGCAAGAGTTTGGGAAAAATATGCATGTTGGCAGATAATAGCTTCAAGAGCACATTTTTTCCTTCCCCCCCCCCCCCCTTCCTCCTTGAAGAGGATTAATCTTCCTTTGTCTGATGCTTAGCAGCCAAAGAAAATAATATGTATAAAATTATATGGGAATTAGTTTAGCATTTTAGACGAAAAATTGTTTTGGAATACAATGATAAAAATAAGGTCAACTGCCTGCACTGAACAGCAATATAAGCAAGCCCAGAACCAACAAGCTAGAAAACTCAGCAAGACAAAGATCATGAAACTGCTTTTACAAAATTACTACTTTTTCAAATTTGCGGGGTGAATACTTAATAAAAAGAAGATTAGGGGTTTGTACGTGGATTTTTAAAAAAATCACTCCAACTTAATGAGGATTTGGATCACCAGCAATACACAGATAGTCAGGGAATTGAGTGTAGATGAACATGATAATAACAAATGAAAGCTTGCTTAATATTCGGTATCTTGGCAGGTGGTAGGTAATTATTGCTCCAAAGAGCACTATGTTGCAAGTCAACAGATATAACTGGTTTCATTTAGAGGATAGGAGGTAACATAGGAGAAGGATTGGCTCTACCCAACTCTCCCCTGACAGACATTAGTTTAACTCTTTTGAAACCTATGCATCCCTTGGCAATCCCTAACTGCTTCCCAATTCCCACTACTAGAAAGCTTTCCTGAATGTCTAACCTACATATAGGTCAATTCAATACAAGTCTGTGGCTTCCCAACCTATCCTCAGAAATCAGTTTATTCTCTTTGCTTTTTCAGTGATATTTTTCATATTTTAGAAACATCACAAGCAACTTCCTCTGCATTTTTTGTTCTCTGAACTGAAAATCTCTAGGTTCTCTCATCTTTCCTCATAGCTTTGTACATCCTTTTCCTCTTCTGGACTCTCCTTATTATGTACCTACTATGTAAGGATGGCTTGGATAAGGAAAAAAAAGTATTAACCCTATTACAGTTATAGCAAGATACTAAATGCTTTACTTCTAAGAATGTTGAGTTGGGAACAAGACAAATTTGAATGTGAAAGAGATCTAAGCACTTCTAGAGTAATGCCTGTTTTAGGACTTTACCAAGCAAGTTCAACTTTTTCAGAGAATTTGCCATTTCCCCTTCAGCGCTTACTCCAAATGATTCAACTTCCAAAGAATTTATTAAAGTCTTTTAATTGATTTTGATGGGCTTTCAGAATACTTCCTCCACCCACTCTCCCAGCAGACAGTTGATGGTTGCTGTGAGTGATTAGGGAAGAAGTACTAATGAAAATCTTCTATTTCTAGAGCTTTTTCATTCAAAGTGAAGGCATTAGTCATTTTTGTGCTTGCAGAAGATGAAGACTATTTGAAATATATTGGCCATTTGTACAAAGCTCTCTTCCCATTGAAATCACTTCAAACTGCACTATTTTTCACATCTGCATTATCCCTTTATGTATTACACTCACTGCAAAACTGTAAGAAAACGCTTTGATGTAAATATGCATACAGAGTACTGTATCTTTCTAAATAACATAGTGATATGGAGCACAAATCTCCAAAACTAGCTCATATTGGGCTCTGCATGATAACTACAGGTCTGATACAGGGTGAGAAAGAAGGAAATACAAAAGCTTCAAATGTTGCATCACCATTACACAGGGAGAAATCTCCCGTTTTTCCTTGTAGGCATGACTAGAAACATCCTATATTTGCTTAGGAATTTTTTTTTAACAGTCCTATCCAACTTCTAGTGACTTTAGTGACAGTTTTTCTACTTGCCTCTGTGGAACCTGGAAATTCATTTCACCGTTAATCCCCATGAACATGTCCAGCATACATCCTACATATCTCAGTAAGCCCTTTAGCTATTAGAAATGCTACTCTAATCCAAATTTTGGGCCTGACAAGGGGGCTCATAGAAGTCACAGTAAAAGTAATTACTGGGGGATCCAATTCTTTGTTCATGAAGGAAGTTGTCAGACAGCTGGTAGTCTGTGTTTGACTTGTCTTGATGGAAGAAAATGCAACCTCACACAGCAGCTGGAATGGGCACCCTGTTGCTTGTATATTCTGTCATCAGACACACAGGCTTCCAGCCACAGATGATCACAATAGGATGAAAGCAAGGCTTTCTTATCTCACCTCAAGCATCATGTTATTGATGCTTGCTTTTGGTTGGTTTGTTGTTTTTTTTTTTCCCAAGTCACAGCTAGTCACTCCTGTGATACTGTTTGTAAAAGGAATAACTGATTTTTGGTCATTTTTAAAAGTTTTTTGTTCTTTTGTAAGCCATGCCAATACAATAACCAGCAAGTCAACAAAATATCAGTCTTATGCACAGGGAAGCCTCTTACCTCTCTGCTACCCACTGAGATACCAGCTGAACAGTGATCAAAGATGCACATGTACACTGAATATATTGCAATTATCACAAGAACAAAAAGGAAATACTGCAAATCAGGGGTAGACAATGCAATAGTCCAGTGTGAATAAGAGGCATGTTTTCTGACCTGAAACAAATTATTTTAAAGTAATAAAAACTAGTATTCCTCTTATTTCTGCAATTTGTAACCAAGAAGGACAAATTATCCAGCTTTTGAAAGGTTCAGGTCCAAGAAAATACACATCTCTGTCACAGTGCTTCCCAAACCATGTATTTGTAAGTGTTTAAGCCTTGGTATTCACTCTATTTGCAAAAAGGTAAAAGTGAGACACTACATTTGGGTAGCTAGGGAAACTGAGGTGTGCAGTGACACAGTGGTTGGCATGAGATCTTTGGGTTGTTCTTCCACTTTGATCTGCCATATTTTATTCTGTTGTCACCCAAATTGCATGCACATTGTTGTTTTTACTACAGAGGAATTTATTTTTTTTCAGAGGAAATATAGCAGTGTGAAAAAAAACTATCACCTTTGCTCACAAACAAGCAAACTCAGAAATCTAGAATATTTTTCTTGGAAAATTAGAGAAATAAATAACTCTATAGAGACTAAAAAAAATCAAAACCAAAAATCAAAGTTTAAACCGCAAAGAGCTTTTTGTGTATTTCCTCTAACTAAATGCTTTTTTTTGCAGATGAATGGCTAACCAGATACACAAAAAGAAATAATTTCTCCAAATTGTAATGCAGTCAAAAAACTGGGAGATAGACCAGGACAAAAGTCAGAAAAATACCTTACTTTTCTTATAGCATTTTCCCTCTCTAAAGCACAAACAAGGCATAATTCTTTTCATTTTGCAGAGTCACAAATCAGCTGAATGAATAAGGATTAAAAAACAACTGTGTACCTAGAAGCATATATATCTGCAGTCCCAGCTATACTGGCTTGGTAACTATGGAAAACTATCAGACTGTTGTCAGACCAAAGAAAAATCTTCAGATGCAGTGGGATAAGTCTAACACTAAGTGAATGGGAAGTGGGAATGAATAAAGGAAAGCTTTAAACAAAAACAATAGCAAGATCGATTTGTGTCTGTGGAGGTGTGTCTCTAGTTCCTGTGTCAAATGTTGACTACAGTCGAGTGTGAGCAGAGACTGGATAGAAAGGCACATGGTCAGCCACAGAGATCTCTATGGATAAATAGATGAAGGTTGTGAGGAGTTTTGGAAAGGTCACAAAATATTGTATGGCTCATGGGAAGAGGCAGGACTGATAAAACACACTGATGTCTTGCTTAGTGGGTTTACAGTTTACATGGGTTGACATATTGCTATTTTTTCTACTTGAAAGAGATTACATTAAAAGTTTAGTATATTTGTTTATGTAGACTCATACCATACTAAGTAATTCAAATTGCATAACATCACTGGAGCCCCACATTTGTTATTATGTTAGAGTGGCAGAGATGGTGTTATAGAACATTTTTTTGAGCATAACACTGTTATGATTGCACTGATTAGATATAACAGCCCACAAATTTGAAGTCTGAGAACATCAAATTACCCAGCTCTGCTTTTTTTAAAGCAGATCTGGACTGGAGTGACTCTGCTGTTAGTCTTTAAAGGGTACCACATGCTTGTAGAGCTTAGGTTCTTCTGAGACCTCTTGAAATTTACTCCAAATGTCAGATGTAAATCTACTATACAATAAAGCCTTGAAGTTAGAAAGCTGAAAAAGTAAAAGGTTCAGAGAGACTATAAGGGCTTTTTTATTTTTTTTAAGTAAATCAATACTCTGAATTCAACCTCTTTGAGAGAGATATAAATGCAATGGATTACCTAAAGGTGTTTCTTCTTGACAGCTCTTCAGTTTAAAAAGTCAGAAGGTTGAAAACACTTTCACTAATGGAAAATAAGATTTTGTTTTAAAATCCCCAGTTTATATGAATGATACATTTTTTTACCATACTTTAAGAAAGACTGACATTTCCTCCGTACTCACAGACCTCTATGATATTGTTTGATTGGGGATTAACTTTTTTCCATGTAAAAATATTTTAAAACACTTCTGTCAGTTCTTAGAAAAATTTTTTATCAAAAATATTTGAAAACACTGAAATCTAAATTTATTGGACAAACATGCTCTATAAAAAAAACTACTCTGTCCACAGAGACATTTTGACAGAGAATGTTCATGATCAGTATGATCGATATATTTACTGTTTGGTATTTCACTCACAGACTCCTTTGTTTCTTCATCTGTTATTTCTGACATATTCTGAGACTCACAGGATTAAAAGACTTTTAATGAAAATAACTCTGCTCATCTGCAATTTGGATGCCTTGAAGTAAGGAGAATCCAACAAGTTCAGATCTTTCTAATTTATGAAGAGCTATGTTTCCCACCTCATGGACATCCTCCAAACACTTTGAGATGAGAAAATTTACAGCAAAAAGTAACAGCAATTTGGGAGGCAAATGGCATGGAAAATTCAGCCAATGCAGCCCTATAGCCTCTTCCTCCTCTTTACTTTTCCCCTGTCAACACTTTTCTCCCTGAAGGTTCCCACTGTAACATGAGTCATCTGAACATCATTGCAAGTGACAGAAAATTTTGATGAACGTGGACTGGGAATGTCCAGCCAAGATCTATTAGGTTTACCAGAAGTTTAGATGAGACTTACAAAAAGTTTGGCTAATTTCTAACCATTCATGCAGCTGCCTGCCTATGATAACTTTCTTCCTAGCGTATGAGGTTCACTGCCTCTCCAAATGATCCAAATGATGGATCCAGACAACATTTTATATGCTAGAGTGGTCTAACAGTAGAGAGGTCAAAAAAATATAATTGATATGCTGGCAGGTAGCAAGCTGCAAACAAATCTCTATTTTGCCTTTCAAAGTGGAATTTTTCTTGGGACACCTCTATGGAAAATACATATTTTTAAAAATGTTACTCTGATTTCAGATTTTTTTTTTCTCTGTTCTCACTGCCAAAATATTCTAACATTTTTGATGCATTTTTACGTCTCAGCTCTTCTGTAACTGTCTCTATGGAAATTAATTTGAACTTTGATCACATGAGAGGAACAGCTGTATAGTTACCATTCTCTCAATCTAACTGTATTTGGAAAATGTGTTAGAAATATGGTATTTACAAGCATATTTTGGGACATACTTCCCAAACAAATAACAGTAGATGTGTCTGGTATTATCCTTTTACATTGATTTTTTTCCTATCAGATTTATTTTCCTTAAAATAAATGCATGCAAACATATACCATTCCAGTCATAACATTATCCCTGGTAACCCACCAGTACCATCTTGTTTACTGTCAGGGCACCTTGCAGCAGTTACACAGCTATCCAGCATGGGGAATAGGGCAGAATCCAGCCTTCCCATAACAAACAAATCCTGAGAGTGCAGCACAACCACTGTTGCCACCTGGAAAACAGAAAGAAGAGCAGATCAAACCTTAAAGCTAGTGGAGGCTATGGATTCTTCCAACATGTAAAATCCCCCTTCTACTCAGAATGTTTTCAATGCCTCACCTTTTAAATGAGTTTCCAAATACCATTCGACTTTAGTATTATTTCTGTTTGTTCACACTTGTAATAGTCTTAAGAAGCCTTTCATGGGATTGAGAAATAAAATTTCCAGTTTAGAGTTGAAATTTCCATACATATTAAATGTTCTTTCCTGCCTTTAGTAGCTAAATACAGAAGTCAAGATATGTGACTTTTTATTATCATATTCAGCCTAAATTTTCTATGTTTATTTATATCCGGTAGTTCTGGAAAAGACAGATATAACAACCTGAACCTCACAAGCTTTTTTGATCCAGTTGTATAAGCTATAAATCATAAAGCTGGTATTGAAGATTGACTGCTTGTCAAGGGCAGGGACTTAAAAAACAAAACCAAAAGCAAACCAAGCCAAAATTAAATGTATAGAAAGGGTTTTGAATTCTAAAATTATGTGCCTTTTTGTTATACTGTTAAAAGAAAGACAGAGATTGGTTCATCAGAACAAAAGAAGGCAGCTGCAACAAGGGTTTCTAGTAACTGAAATCAGAAGTCCTAGTACAAAAAAAAGCATCTCTTTTGCCACAGCCTAATTGTTCCCTGGTGCTTATATGTGGTTACTTGACAAAGTGACTAATTTTTAAGATTTTTTCAAGTTAAACACAATCATTTAGTAAAAAGAATATATATGAAAAAATTAATTGATATTCATTATTTCTTTCCTGAATGATTGCTACTTTTATTTAATTTGGCAATAATTTTTATTTTTTAAATAAAGTGAACTATTTATCATTAAATGGGATTTCTTTTTTTTTCCAAAGAAGGAGAATATGAGAGCATTTCTGGCTTTCATAACTCAGACTTCAAAATATTTGATGCTTTAAGCCCAGCAACATAAAAGCAGTTAACACTACAGCCTTTATTTTCCTTTTTCTGGTCTTTCACTGGGTTTTAACTGAGTTTCATACCTTGTGATTTTGGAGAAAAGACAGAAAATGTGACATAAGTGCAAATTGAGTGCTTTGAACTGAGAAAAAAATCCATAAAAATCAGACTAGATTTTTATTGCTATTAAAACCCTCACATTTCTCTGACTTCTCATAATCTCTTGGGATCTGGAAACTTTTACAACATTTTGGGGTAGACACTACAGCTGCTTCTTAACACAATTTTTTTTAAGAAGCCTTGATATATGGAGTGGCACACAGCTGAAACCTAGTATAATAAGCTTGAATAATATTTAGTTTAACTGAGTTTTTAGTCAGTAAAATAGCTACAGTACTGGAGAATAGGAAAGATCTGCCCTTTCCACATGACTGCAACAAATAAAGATCCCTGTTCACATAGTAGGCAGTTTGAGAGCTTTCTGCCAGTGACAGGAGGGTATGCAGGATTCTGACATAAAACAAAATGTTTGAATTGCCCACCAAGATCACCCTGGGGGGCTGCGGGAACCTGCCAACCCGTTGCTGCCACAGAGTACTTGGGAAGTATGTCTGTCCTGAAGACACTCAGCACAAACCATATATTAAGCATCAGCCTTTTGCCACAAGTGTTCTAGCAGGGTTCTTGCCCACACTATTCATGGAAAGAAGCTGCAAGGTCTGACCCTCCATCAGAGTTTCCGCATATGATGAAAAAAGACCAACGTCCACTGCAGAGAAGATCAAAAAATCTCCTCTCTGAATCTCACAGTAAGGATTACTCCTGGCTTCAGAGGCCACACAACAGTCATAAGCAACACTGAAAACCAGAGGTTTTTAGATTTAGAAGTTTTTTTGGTGGCCTCTTTCTGCCTACCTGATAAGGAATGGAGATATGTTGATATCTTGTTTTATTTAGTCTTTTGAAAGTGAATATTTTCATTCAGAAACTCCTTACTTAATCATAACCAATTTCTTTCTCTTCATTTTAATGTTTACTTTTTAAACTGCTGAATTTTTATACTTCTTAAACATTATTTACTACCATAGAGATGAAATGATTTAATGCATAAAATCCTACAGATTAATAGGACTTCAAAGTGGGATTAGAGTTCACTTGAGTGATATACTGATACACACTTCTCTCTGATACCTGTCAGATATATAAAGATTACTGGGGATCTTCGCACCCACTCCCCTTAACAGGTCCTTAAGAACCTGGATTTATTGTGACATGCTTCTCTCATCTTTTCTTCTTAACGCCCTGCAATTCAACTCTTCTAGTTCTTCTGTACAAAACCTTAAGGGTTTAGCCCCTGAAGTCACTGAGCCCATTGCACAGTGCCAAAGAAAGCTGAGATGGGAAGGATTTAAGCCTCATTACTATGTGAAATACTGGATGGCAAAATATTCTTTTAAACCCATGCTTAATGTAATCACAAATTTACTCAGAATCACTTGAAACTAATTTGAGATGTCACAAGTTGAAATGTCATTTGTCACAAGTTAATGCCGTGCTATTTCTGGAGAAAACAAATTTAGTAAATAGCCTGATTAAAAAGGATTTGTCAGAACGCAAATAAATGAAGTCAAAGAAATCAGTGATGTGTTTTATATACAGTCAGTGAGATTTCTCTGGGCCAGTAAGAAAAATATCAGCCATGTGGAGAACAAACACAGAATAGAGACATTCTGTGATGGCCAGCCTTGTTTCCAAGCTGACTACCAGGCCAAGAGATTGCAGAGAAGCATCCTAACAACCTCAAGACATGAATCACACTGTGTTTGGTGCCAGCTGACAGAAAACACCTATTATTTTCAGCCTTTTCAAAGGAAGTTTTCTTCAAGCAAAGAAAGAGCATGAGGTACACTGAAACAGCCTAATTTATACTCTAGATCTGCTCTTTTCAGAACAAATCTACACTTTAGGTGTCTGCAGAACTGGCCAGCAAGTCTCAGGGGAACCATATTAGCAACCTCCCAAGTGGAAAGAGCCAACAAGGGAGTTCCAGAGGCTGCCTTACCTCACAGCCAAATAAATCAAAATTAAGTATTCTCAGGGGGATGGACTACATCTGAGAATCAGGTTGTTTGAGGACAGTTAGTCTTTTAATGTTTTTGCTTCTACAGAACCTTTTTTTTTAATAGAGACACACGCTATCACTGAAAAATTTTTGTTTCCTAAGAGTTCTGTGAAGAAAAAGGATGAAAAATAACCAGGGAAATGTCAACAAAAACCTAGTTCTCATTTTCCTCTGCTCCTCTCCAGGGGAAAAAAAAAATCATCTAGTTTTAACTACAAGATGTAATCCTTTTATTCATGTTGTGAAAACCCAAGTTGCTTGTGGCTGCGGTAAAAATTCCAATCAAAGGGACCGATCAAGTGCTTGTAATAGCAAGCAGCCGAATTTCACAAACTCTAACTAGTGCGAAGTGGTAAAGTTCTTACAACAGCAATGGAATTGGAAAGTTTAAATTATTTCTATGAAAGTTGCTGTGTGGATCTGCAGTGGGAAGATGTCTACCCACATCACTTCTCACAGAACAGATTTCAGTGAGTTCCCAATAGTGAGTCTGACAAATTTCACCTTTTATTTTTGCTCATCTCTGGGAAGGACAGAGTTCCTCAAACATATTCATTATTCAGATTTCTACACTGATTCTTTTTTTTCAAATATTAAGCCTAAGGATTATTATGAGCCATTTGAGCTATGCTATCACTTTGTTCCAAGGGTCGGTGGAATCACACAGTGTGGTTTCTAGTCTCTTTCTTGGGCTGCCAGCTTAAAATCTTGTTTCCAACACCACATGCATGACTCTCAAATTTTCTTTTTGTGATTGTTCGTGCCAACAAAGCTGTTATGTATGACATTACTAGAAAGTGAAGTTCCTGTTGATTGTAGCAGGCTGCTGCATCAGTGAATTCCTCAGGAACTTAAGGCATATTTTGTCTGTAGAAGAAAGGGAAAGATACATGGTCCCTTTCTTCAATGCTTTAGAATCATGGGGCCATATTTTGTCCTACGCTGAGCTTATGTCATGCAAGCCATATCCTAGGTATATACAATCACATATATAACAATTAGTATAAAGATATTAAGATTTTGACTCAAATAATCATAGAATCAGCTAGGTTGGAAGGGACATCTGAGATCATCAAGCCCAACCCTTGATCCAACACCGTCGTGGTTAGATTATGTGTATAGATTATTTTTCAGCCAGCTTTGTTCTAGCGATGACAATGAGTAAGTTCCCAAGTATCCAGTCATCATAAGATAAAACTCTCACACCAAACCAGCGGTGCTGTTTTTAATTACTTTCATTTGGCAGGCATGCAGCACCATTTTGGAGCAGAAGGAGATGCTACAACCCCCCTTAACTTGCTCTTGGGTGAACTCTGTTTTTGTTGCTGCTTCTGTTGTAGAAAGATAAAAGAAAGTCAGAGAATGATTAGAAGGGAGTTGATGGCCATCTTCCTTCACTGGAAAGGTACTGAGGGCTATTACATTAAGTGAGTATTGTCTAGAACGTTGATCTTCAGGGTAGGCAAAAGCTATACTATTATGTATAAATAAATAAATAAATAAACCCATTAAATTATAAAAACCAACAAAAATTGCTGCAGCAGGAAGCTGGAGGCAGAAAGCCACACCAACAGCTTCAAAATAAATAAAATAAATCATGGCCAACAAGTCCCCAACAAGACACTGATGGGGATAGGGAAGGATGTGCCGTCTCACATTGCTAATCCATTGACTGCAGATGCAGGGAAGCACAAGGAGAATCACCCGCAGACAGTGCCGAGGCTCACACAGTCACCCTGACCCCTTTGGTGGCATTTCCACGCAGGACAGAACTTTGGTCTGACTCAGCAGACCACTTCTAATGCTATTACAGGGCCCAGGACCTTTCCTAATTCCTCTGCGAAATATGGATCCTTCTATTGAGAAGTTTCCCAGCCTGAAACAAGCTTGTTCAGGGGGACATACAGATTGACTCACACATCCTGCAGGCTGTGACTACCCGAGGCAAGCCTGAGCAGGGATGTGTCTCACATTAGCTGGCCATGAGCACGAAAAGAGAAACACAATGAGCTGTTCTGCATTTACTGCTGGGAACAGCGAGCACTTAGGCAGTGACCGCAGGATTACTTGCTCTACATTCACACCCTGGTTTACTTCAGATTAATCAGTTCCTGCAGCTGACATCCTTGGGCTGCTGCAGTGAATAAGGAAAGCTATTTGCTTTTTCTATTTCCTTGCAAAAAGCTACATCAATGTGCTCTTGCCTAGGGTGCCTACCTTTAGCATAACTGATTCCTACCTGCCTTGTATGTTTATGCCACTAGCAAGTTTTAGAAATTATGTATACCTTGTTGATGTTCTTTCCCTTGGATAGAAGTTGAGTGAGATTTTGCAGCTCCTGCCCTCCTGGTGGAGGAAGAGAAGTGACAGGTGTGATTCCTTTCCCCCTGAAACAAGTGTGCCCCAGGGGACAGGTGGAGCATATTTCTAAATGCAACAACATATCCTAGGAAACATAAGTGTTTCCTGGTGGGACACAAAGAAATCTGAGCTTCAGGTAAATTAAAGTCACATATTCTAACTCATCACATGAATCTGACCACTGTGAATTTAATGCAATATGCTCTGATTTTGGCAACTAGAGGGACACTGGTTTGAGGCATCTTTTGTCATTGATACATTGCTCCAAGCCCTGCAGACAGCTTCCTGCACTTCTCACTCTTATGCAAAAAAGGACCTGGATATGTTAGTGAAACAAGGCTGGTGACCACAGCAGTCAATCTAGATATAACAGGATTTATATTTCAGGTGGCCTTGCCATCTGAACACCTCAAAATACAGGAAACAACGTTTTAGTGTGAGGGCAAACAAGGACTGGAACAGGTTGCAAAGAGAGGTTATGGAGTCTCCATCCCTGGAGATGATTAAAAACAACTGGACATGGCTGTGGACAATCTGCCCTAGTTGTCCCTACTCTGATCATGGGTTTTGAATTAGGCAATCTCCAGAGGTGTCTTCCAACCTCAGCAATGCTGTGATTCTATAAAAATATGTTTAAGGTGATTCCAGAGATGAAGGAATCCACATGTGATATCCAGCTGTTCCTTTGAAGAGATTCTGGTACCCTGCAGGTCTTGTTTCCCATTGGCTCACTGTACACAGGTCCCCCTATATCTTAAAGCAGCCCAAATGAAAGTGTACCCCTACATGCTGAGGGCTCAGTTGTACACTCTGACCAGCGTCCCCAGTTAGTTTTGAATGCAGATTTCTAAAGAAACCTGTAGGAACATCCTGGAGCTCTGAGTGTAAGGCCTCACTTGGGAAAGGATGTGAAGGCTACGGAGGAAGCAGAGACTGCCTCTCTCAGCTCCATGGCTCGTCAAACATATTTGGCAAATCTAATTACTGATACTACTAACAGCAGACTGACTCCTGATAGTTCTTAGATTTGTTTTCTCAGCAAATGAAAATTGCAGAAATATTTATTTAATGAATAAATTGGGGATTAGCCCCCCCCCCAAAAGGTCTGTACATTTTTCAGCAACGATTTAAACAAGTTTCTTAAGACACATTAATGAATCTTCTAAGTCACATCACTCAATTCTCACATATTCATGTATGGACTTCAACTTTTACTCAAAATGCAACTGTAAGAGAATATTTCAGATTTAATGTAGAGAGCAATTATTTTTGAAAAAAACGTCTATTACACTGATTCCTGATTCCTTACCATTCAAACAGGAGAAACAAAGCCTTGAAGTTAGACAATCCAATGCAAAGAGCTTGGATGTTGAATCTTGCTGCTCAGTAAATATTTAAACCCTAAAGAAGCAATACACAGCCAGCAAAGCATCCTTCCTTTTCCATTTTCCCCTCAAATTTTGTGCTTCAATGTCCCTAATTATTTTCATACTGAATAATTTTGAGAAAACATCGATCTCTTCACCAGCAGTCCACAAATAGAAGGGAAAATACAATCTGAATTTCAAAAAAAAAGGAGTATACATTGTACCCAGCTCTGCAAGATAGCTAATACCAAATGCAGCAGAGAGAATTCAGGCTTCTGTGGAACAATAGGGAGACGGGGGTAAACTATATTTAACCATATTTATATTCACAGTCTCCTGCAATGTGGGAGAAATGATCACTTAAGATCGGGAGAGTAGGCAGAGATATCATAGCCTCTTGTTATCTTGCTCCAGGTAGGATAAATAGTAGGTACTGAACACAGCTTGGGTAGGCATAATTTTAGTGCTGCAGACAATGAACTATAACCTAATCTTAGGCACACTTCTGCAAAGCCTGGCACCACTGCTGGGCTGGGGAGCAGGTGTCAATGTATTTGCAACAGCTTTCTGTTGGGAAAAGTTCCATACACTTCAGAAATACTTCCCACACTTCTCCATTAGCCCATGATTAAGTGTAAATGCCTATAAGTGCCCCATAAATTTACCATACCTCAAATTTTCTAAATTCTCTGCTTTTAGGCATGTGTGGGATTCTATTAATAGTTTAAATTGCACAGGAAAGTGTAAAGCAGATTTATACACACTCCCTTTAAAAGAGAGGACTTCTGGGATAGAAGGATCATTCTTGCTAGGTGCAGTAGTGTCTACGTGACTGATTTTTCAGTATACAGCTGTTCTTGTATGAAAGGATGTTGAAGCTTAAAAATAGCAAGATATTTTCCCCTTTCTATGTTCCCCTTTCTTTTTGGCCAGCAGCTGTTTAATGGAAAGCATCACCAGTACACAAGAAAAGACAAATAGGGTTCAATAGTTCAGACTAAAGCCTAGTAGCCTAGTAGCCAGTCTCTGGTGATGACCAAAAGGACATGCACAGTGAAGAATATAAACCCAAACCAAGCACATTCCTTAGCCTCCAGACATATTCAGCTTAGGGATTTTCTGGAGAAAATTTGTTTTGAACTTGACTGAAAGAAAACCTTTCTAACTCTAGAAACTAATAGAAAATCCACTGGAACCCAAAGGAAAATCCTAGAATGCAACAGCTCCAGGAAAAAAAAAAAAAAGCCAAAAAACCCTAATATACGAGTTCAAGTGGATCAATATAAATACCTGTAAAGCTGTTCTTTCCCTAGTGGAACCATGCATCAGAGAACAGCCAAGAAAATTGCTCCTTCTCCTCTGAATATTCATCCATAAAATAGATGCCTTTGCTACCTGGAAGCAGAGCTCTGTCCCCATTCTTTTGCAAGATTAGTAAGAAAACTAATTCTGTTTAATTTCTGCGGCTGCTGTTCTGTCTTGGGAAGGGGGTTCTGCTTGCTGTCAAGGCTGCACTGAGAAAGTCTTTAGAGATACTTTTATTATTTTTATTTTTATTTTTTCTTTAAAGGCCAGCACACATGCCAAAAGGCATTACTGTTGCAGAAAAACTCATCTCTAATATCTGCATCTTATTCCTAAAACAGTTTAGCTTTTTATTGCCACTGTTTATAGAAAGCCTACAGTAATATAAACAGCGTTCATAAAAGTTTCCAGGTTTTAAGCAGCATACTGTGCCTCCACAGCAGTTACAACAATTCTACTGCCACAAAATAATATCCAATTGCAGTATCTACTGGCAGAAGCACAAATTGTTCTCTTAGGTTGGACATTGCTGGAGTAAGATCACATTTGCTAACACCTTTTTTGTTGTTGTTGTTTTCTGGTTTTTGGCAGGATGAAATGTTTCTTTTTCTTTTGCCATGTAAAGAGAAACGATTAGGGAGTTATTTGGGCTTGTGCCCTGTTAAGAGAATTATTTTTTTCTTCTTATGATATGGGGCTTAACTATACTTCCCTGCTTGATGCTTGTATCTGAAATTCAGCTTCCCACAACTGCATTTCTCCATGGAAGGCATGTAGTGTGTCTAGAGAAATCCGAATTTTTCTCCTTACATAATGCCAAGACTTTGGACAAAACCACTTGCTCTCAAGCACTCTAAGGAGCTGCCCCTAAATCAGGATTAAGTCCATTTTCTCTGTAAGCCAAACCATATCCAAAGCAGCTGTCATGCTGCAAAAGTCAGGTGGTACAGGAAAGCTGATAAATCCCTGTCCCATGAGCAAATGCACAGACTAGAAATGAATTTTAGCTTTGATCTGGAGAATGCCTTTTACTTTGTAATCAGACCACTATGAAACTCCAGCCAGACATCCAAAAACTGGAAAACTTCCCTTTGCCAGTGCTGAAAAAAGACCATCTCCCCGGCCTGTCTCATGCCCTGTACTCATTCATTTCTAAACAGTACAATAACTCAGTATATTCTGTGACTGTGGTCTCTCATATGTGTACTCTGTGGATAGCATAACTGATTCCATGACACAAAGGCAATCCCCTGGTCAGTTTTGTCTGGATCTTACTACAAAGCTTCTGAAAACTTTGTGTCATTTGAAGCTTTTGTGCATTCCTGACCTGCCTCCCTCTTTCAAGAAAAAGCACCACATCCTAAAGTTTATGAAACCACAGCTGTGATCCTTACAAGCAGCCAGAGACATCCTGTTTGAGCACAGCATTGCAAGCTGAACTGAGTTTTCCCTTTAGGACCAAGATTAGGCTTTGCCGGGAAAAGAGCTCAGTACCTTAAAAAGGACGTGTGCTTTTCTCTGCTTCACACACTCTTTATGATGGCCTGCTTGGCATCTGGCTGTAGCGTAGAATTTCAAATTTGTTTTTCCTCCAGGGAGCCAGAGTACTAATCTACAGTAACACAGGCTGTAGGAATCTAATCATTGTACTGTGACCCCAAATGATCTTGTTATGCATTCAGCTTCTGCCCAGTCTATCTTGTGGATTGACAAAAGTTTCTGCAGTCTGGAGATAAGGAATGTGGTCGCATCCATTTATTCTTGCTTTACTAGCCTGGAGACAGCAATATATTCCAGTCATTCAGTTGAGAGACTTGCTGATGAGCACGTGGGAATAAATGGGAACTAGTGAATTGTGTGCAAAGCCACATTGTGGCTTTAGTGAAGGGTAAAACACACCTCTAGAGACGTGCTGCTGACAGAATCAGAAAGGTGGAGATGGGAGCATAAAGCTTCTTGGGACAAGATATTTGGAGTTAAATAACAAAAGGCAGTACCATCACTCTCAGGGAGATTTCCAGTCAGATGTGAAAAAATTTCCTAGTTTACTCACCATTTTCCTTCCCTTATCCCATGGTAGTTTCTTCCTGTAGACTTGGAGGAAACAAGTAAGCTGTGGGGAAAAGAGAATCTGCTTGCCATGACATCATTGTCTCCCCTAAAATAGGTCTGCAGTGAATAATAACATGTTTAGACACATGCTTTCAGCTCACTGGCATCTCTATCCCAGGTTGGAAATTCAATTCTACTACAGCTTTTATGGACACAACACTGTGAGAGACCTGAAGGAGGCAAAAATCTGCCTCCATCTCTGCTTATTTGGGACTTCTTCATATGTTGGTTTAGGTGATGGTACTGAACTATCAGGTTATATCATGGACTCACCACGTAAAATTCAGTGAGGAGTGAGGGAATGGTCTAGAAATTAAACATGTTAGATGCCTGGGTAATCAGTTTACCTCCCTTCTTTTGAGAGGAATTAGTCTATTGCTCTCTGCAGCCCCAATAGGCCAGGCACCTGTGCAACTGAACAACTCCATGGTCAGCTCATAAAAGTGACAGAAAGTGGTGTTGCTCATTTAATGCTATCTGGATGTATGTCTCTCAAGCATCACAGCAAATCTTTTCCTATCAGCACAGCAACACTTCTCACAGTAAAGTCTGTTTAGGTGATTTCCAAAGTCACAATAGCTGGCCGGTTTTCCTTTGGACTTCCCAGTACATTTTCTTGTTGCTTCCCCAATGACTCTTGACTGCACTCTGCCTTTTCCATCCACAATTTTCTCAGGAAAGCAAATTGTCTGCCCTGCCCCATATATATCCCCATCCTTATCCTATCTGCCACAGATCTGCTAGGATACAGCAAAAAACAAGTAGGTGACGCAGTCTACAGCTTCACCAAGGTACTCCAGGTAATCTATCGTATTTTCAGGAGACAAGCCTAATACAGGATGAACTGAGTTACTTTGATTCTAGGTTGGTGCACTGCCAGTGAAATAATTATCATTTAAAGGTTAATTAAAGAATCTGCCTTTGCAGATTGTGAGGAAGGCACTTAACAGCAGGAACTGAACTCAGGAGTTGTCGGTTTGTGTGCATAATACACAACGTTACAGGCAATAAAGTGCATACATCTTCCAGCCTCACTTTGATCTCACCCACAATAGAGTAAATGCCATCCATCCCTGGATTTGGTGGGGCTGTTCTGAATTTACGTGTTATGCAGTACAGTAGGTCCTGGAAATAAAAATGCTTTGAAGAGATCCATTTCATCATGTCTTTTTATCTGCAGCCCCACACACAGCCTGCTCCTAACACACAAAGAGTTACATATTTAAGACTCACCAAACTTACCAATCACTCAGCACTGAAAAATGCATTTCTTGATGGTATTCAGCTCTCAAGACCTAGTCAATGACTGGAGGACTGGTCTATTACATCTCAGAATAAAGCGTTTACCCAGTCACCGCTACAAGGGGTAAAGCTCATTCCCAAGGCAGCCACAGCTCTGAATCTTCAGCCTTCAATGCCGTGGTGAAGCTGTACTGCCTGCCCACAGTTCTTCATTTTACTCCCCCACTGACATACATCAGTTTTGCTGCAGCTCTTTGGAATGCCTGTCTATGCTACATCAAGAAGGACATCATTTTTCAAATAATTTTTTTGGCCTCAATATAGCACCTACAAAACCTCAAGTCCCAAGTCCATGTCGGGCCCAAAGCTTCACTCCATTCTCATTATGTAGCTATACCTTAAGCATTTTGTCCCTTTTGTTTTGACATGTTCTATTGGAACAATCAAATATCCATGATGGTCATTGTTATTTTAGTTCACATAGTTTGTGCACTACCAAGAGTGATTTATGTGGCTGCCTCTGTCTTCTTTTGTTTTTCTTAAAAGCTATTGGTTTCATGAAAGAGATATAATGATAACAGAGGCATCCATCATTTCTTCCTTATTTTCATCAAGATTAAAGTGACATCATTTTAGGATGTGCATGTATTTCACACTGAGAGCACGGAACAAGCTACCAAAAATTCAGAATATGACAAACCTGCCAAGGGTGGAGGGACAGATTCACCAGACAGCTTGAGTGTTGGAATAAGGGCTTGCCTGAGTAGTCAGCACCCATTTCCCCCCTAAAAATGCCCACCTCTACCATGCTTTTCTACCAGCTCTTCCCAGTGCCACCTCTTGTGCCAGCACACACACACACACACACACACGCAGCGTATCATTCAAGGCTTTTGACAACCACGTTTTAAACAGGAGATGGGAGCTGACATGCAGGTGCAGTTTTGCATCAGATGCCAGTGCCACCTCTCCCACTGATGGTGGCTTACAAATAGGAAATAAACAGCTGAAAATACTGTGAGACAGGGCAAGATGAGTAATCTCAACATGCAGCCTGCGTGTGAAAAGGAGAAGGGGGGCTGGCAAGTAAGCAGAGTTGTTAAGGGATAAGGGAAAAAATGTCAATTAAGAGAAGAACAAATTAAATAAAGGGAATCCCAAGAATCAATATGAAATAAGGGAAGAAGGGAGAAAAAGCAGTAGGCAAGGACAGGTCCCAAAATAAATTGAAAATGCAGAGGCAACTTTTATGAGGCCCACATTCCTAGGGCAGCCACTCAGGGCTTTTCCCTGTTTAACGTCCACTCTGCGTCCTTGGGTTTGGTTTTCTTTGCACACACTTCATTTGATCTCCAGAATGCTGAAGGTGAGAACTTTTAAAAGAAATGTTGTTGCCAATTTAGAAACAAAGCAGTGACTCTAATGAGCTACCTGAGATATATTTTTACAAAGTCAAACCTCAAAAGGTTTTGTTTGTGTGATGAAGAGAAGACAGATGTGAAACAGGAAAAATCATAAACAACAGCAACAAAAACAAAGCCATTTAGATGGAATCACATATTAAAAAAAAAAAAAGTGGTATAATTAGATATATATTTTTAAAAACAGGACAGCCTTTATCTTTCTGATAAATACTTACTGTCTATTGGGAAAGACTTTCCTGTAGCAGCTACCTAGTATTTCCTTATTCTTATTTTCCTACTGGGAAGCAGCATCAAGGATCTACTGCCCATATGTTTAGCAAGCATTTAACCAATACATGTTTAACCATTTAAGAAAAAAACATCATAAATAAAATGCTTTGTGTATGAGAATCGTCAGGGAGTAATTAGAACTCTTAATGTCTACAGAATAAATATGACATCCTCCTGTTTCAGAATCACTCTAACTCTCCCACAGAGCAGAAATACAGAGGAAGCAATTAAACAGGCAAGAAAAGAAAATAATTGAAAAAAAAGGGGAAACATTCCTGAAGTTCAGTCAACAAATTTCATTGTACTTTGGGACTCTGAGATCCCCTAGTGAGCAATGGACCTTTTAACATAATTGATCTTACTTCAGTTAAAGTATTCTACTTGGACATCTTTTGACAATAAACAGATTCAGCTTTGGTTTATCAGTTACCCCACTTGGTCTAAGAAAATTGAAAACAAAAAAAAAGGGAAGGAAAAAAAAACAAGAAGGAAAAGTATGACACTGAAGGAAAAGCACTTCCAGCATGTCCATAAGGGTTTGGTTTTGTAAGGGTCTTGGTGTGTAATCAATTGAGTACTCACCAGAAGACACTGGAGAAAACACCATGCTAGAAAGCAGAGATAGAATTGCCTGGGACTTAAACATGGAGAAAATTGAGTCATTCCAGTTTCATTCACCATTACTAGTAATGTAATTTGTTGTCTCTTGTTGGTTTTAAAAGAGAAATTTGACAAGATCAGATGGAATTTACAATAAAAACAAACCATCCACATTTCATCTGGAAACAGGCACCAAAGTGTCTGGGTAATTTTCCCAAATTGTTCTCTCTTATTTCATAAAATGCAACTAGAGCAAGCTTTGCAGATAGTATAATTTTCTAAAGTCGACATTCCCCCAGGATTTTTAAAAATAATTTAGGACAAAGAGAGAGTATTGTTTCATAGGTCACAGAATGAAATGCCCTTCTCACACAGATCTCCACCCATTTCAGATCTCCTTGCCAGCGTGACAAAGAAATATTTTGTACACAACACATCCTGTGCATCACTACAACAGACCATGAGGGAGTTGCACAAACAGATGATGGGCTGTTACCATGCATTTCCTTTCTTTACAAACAATTCAAGGAGGGAATGCTTTGAAGTTGTAATCATAACACCAAAATATATCATAGAAAATCTATAGCATTCGTCAGTCTGCATATTACATGTTTGTAATATTTATGTTAAAATACAAACAAAAAAGACTGTCTGAATGCAAATATATTCTTTTTGTAGATGGAATTGAATGGGTAACTTAGTTTTTTCTTTAAAAATGGATAATACCAGATGCTTCTAAAGGGACAAACAGCATAACCTTTTTCAAGAAGTAATCTTGAAAATTAGTTCCTCTCAGCTCAAGCTAGGAGAAACAAAGTAGCCACACACCTATAAACAAAGCCCTCTGGTTCAGAAAAAGCTCAGTGTGTTTCTTCTTTTATGAAGAAAATGGGATTTATTTGATCTCCAATCATGTATGGGATTAGTTGATTAAAAAAAAAAGGGATACAGAGAACCAGTGGTGAGGGGTCTTCTACCTGTTGTAACCACAGCCAAATCACTTCATGTCTTTGTGTCTCAGTTTTGCGGTGGCACAAGACTGCTGTGAGGCTAAAGCTCTTATAAACTTGAATTCCTGCTTTTTTGCTAAAGCAGACCTCCATATTCTTCCACAGCTTTTAGCAAACCCTTTACCATTGTTTAGGGGATGAACAGAAGATGACATGAACATCTTGACTTTTCAAATAATTTCTCTTCTGTCCTGCAGCCTGATAAGATTTGTTTGATCCTCCCATTCCAAACATTTAATTTGATGTGTCTGCCTGTTCTTTATATTGGTGAAATCAAAAGGCGTTTCAAAGGAAAAATGAGAAAACAAACAGAATAAAGTCTTGCCAATCATCCTCCCTACTTTGTAGGAGTCTAATTTGTGACTAAACTTGGTGAAATCCTCATTAAAGAAAATACAAAATGATACCACCTTCTTTTATCTGTGGTGACATAGAGTGTGGTCTGTATCAGGGAGGTTATTTTCTTCATGTAATCCTTTCACACGGATTCAGCAGACTTCAGTGATTCAATGTTTGCATTTTGTCATCTCTAACTAAGCAGAGACTGAGCCAAGCTAATGTGCAGTGCTCTGTACTGATGTTAATTTTCAGATCTGGTCTAAGAATGAATGGCTCATTAAAAGGGTTCATTAACTAATTACCACTGTGCTTTAATATAATGTAATGCAGAAAATTGAAAGGATCTATCTAGATTGTTTAATATAATAATTTACATTCCAGAAGTAGCAAACTTCATGTTATTTAAATTCACAGATAATTTAAATTTAGGAGAAGCTGCAAACACCACTCAAGAAAGAAATAGCAAAGAGTCCTGTGAAGAAGAGCAAAATAAAATACAAAGGGATTCAGCCCGAGAAATAATGTCACATGCTTATAATACAAACAGGAAATTTATCCAGCATGTACACAGACAGAAGGAAGGAACAACAAGAGTATTCAACATTACAGGAGGGTGACCATCCAGCTGAAGCTGTAATTGTATATTGGTGCATTGTTTGGATTCAGAGAAACCACGCTGTGCAGAGCACTGTACAAATGCTTCCCACAAACACCACCATCTTCCACTTAACCACCTGCCCCACTCCACTCTGCCTTCTCCCTTTCTTTACTCCTCTACTATTTACTTCTTTTCTCTATTTCATCCCTATAACCTCACACCAAACAGTGCTATGTCTACTGAGAGCAGCCTGGCAACAAGACAGCTTATAAAACTGCAGACCCAGCTGGTGACCCAGTAAAACATTTGGTGTCTGGAAATCAGTGTGAACTTTAAGTCAATAAACTACAATCACAAGAGAAAAAAGATTATAACACACACACACACACAGACAAACAAATATTATACAGTTTAGGGTTTTTTTTTTCCTTTTACAGGAAAGGAGTGTGATATGGAAGGATTGAGGGAAGGAATGTGAACATTTGCAATGATATTTTTTGTGTATTTTCCCCATTTTGAGCTTCAAAGCTACTATTGTGAATAGTTTTGAACATCTCAATCCTGCATCCTAACCACACTATTTTCTCTTTTTTTTGAAAGGAAATAAAAGAAGAAAATTAATTTCACAGGTTGATGATTTGACATCAGCTCCATCCCTCCATCTCTATTCTGACATGCTGCTTTAACAGCTAAAACATTCTTGAGCACCTGGTGGTCTAGCTATCCAGGAACCAGAACCAATTGTTCAGCCCTATTTCCTCAGCAAATGTTACCAATACTGTCTGTGCATGTGCTTCTCTAACCACTTTTTTAGCTCTTTGACAATTATCAATCAGATTTGACAGCAGGAGTTCTGATATGAAAATAAATGGTAACAAGTTAAAGGAAAAAGAATTCTATAATTATCTCACAAGAAAAAAAACAAAACCATAAAAAGTTCCAACCCCTCAAACCACACTGGTAATTCAAACATTAATAGTTGACAGCAGGAGAGGTAAACAGATGATGAAAATAGCCCATGTGCTGAAAAATATTTAATTAGAGCTCAAGACTTACTAGGGTCTGAAAAAGTTGTACATTAGAACCAAATGCATGGAAATCTGCCTTTATTATTTCTTCCCCTTGCTTGGCACACTTGGCACCTTTGAGATCTTCACTAAGTTAGAGCTTCTTTGGGCTCATCGGCTTTGCTGGGGTAGCACAAAGTCACTGTTCAAGCTTCATCAGTTGAGAAGTTCATTACTTTTCAATACAAATAGATACAGAGCATTTTGTCTCACATGTTCTCAAGAAAAAAAAAAAAAGAAACACCTCAAGCCGTTGTTTTTAAGAATATTTTTTCTTTGCTCTAAAATGTGGACAAGCATACAGCTCAGATCACATAGATTTTACTTGCAAGAGTAGGAGTCTTAGCACTTAATCAACTTAGAAGATGTCTTTACATATTACTGCTACAGCTGTTTATTACACTGAAGTCCTCAGATCTTCTGCAGGCATTAATTTTTCAGTAACTCCTTACTGATCAAGCAGAATATTTTCCTAATCAGAATGTGGAGTCCTCTTGGCTATACCTTTCTTTCTTGGACTTTTGATGCAGCCTATGCTCTCCTGAGGAAATTTCTCTTACTTCTCTTCATGAGTGTGGATGATATGCTCAATACTGAATTAAAAAATTTAACATGGGAGAGGTAACATCACATCTCCATCCTCAGGGACTGTTGACTACGACACAATTTCACCAGCTGAGCTGGTGATTCCTTCCTACTCTTCAGTCACAGGGATTTTCTCAAAGGCTAACTCAATAGCTAAATATTTTAATGACATATTTCCTGGTCTAAAAATGACACAGAAAAGGTAGTAATATCCCACTGTTACCAAAAAAAAAAAAAAAAAAAAAAAGTATTAAAAAGATACCAGGTACATTTTTTTGCCATATGAGTTGTGATTCTCTTGTCCATTTACTCCTTTCATTTTCAATATCCTTCCAACAAATGATTTCCCAAATGGAGCTTTTATGAATGGTGTAATTCTGGAAACACAGACATAAATATTTTTTTTTCGTTCCAAAGACATCAGAGTGCAGGAACAATGTCACTTCCATTTATTTCATTCTAAGAGGTAACTGATTACGCTGGTATCCTTCGAAATTAAATATCTCAGTATAGTTTCAGAGGGTGGCCTCTTTCCAGTTCGAAAAAGCCTTGCATGCCATCATTGACACCTGTAGGTGGAAAGTATGAAAGGTAATCACATCCTTATTAATCAGCTGTATTTTGTCACTGCAAATAGGCTAGCTTTCAGGACAAGGTTATTTTGGCTCTTTGTTTTGTGTATGTTTGGGAGGAGAGGTGGTGGTGGTTTTCTTTTTTGCTTTTCTCTTTTTTTTGTTTTCGAGAAAGCAAGCAAGAAAATACAGATCCTTATTGCGTTCTGAGTAGTGCTTGGTGAGAGACATAAAAAGAGAAAATGTCTTTTAGCAAGAAGATTACACCATAGCAAATCCCACGGAGTATAATAATTCTTGAGATCCTCGGTTACCCAGCACAACAAATTAGAGTTTGAAACCTCTGAAAGCTCTTTAACCCCAGTCAGGTTTGGGGAGGGGAGCTGCTATATATAATTTTTGAATAGAAATAACCAACTACACTGTGACATTCATTGAATGATTACTATGCTGTTTAGTTTGCTGAGCCAGCATATAATTTGGGAAAAATGGCTTTCATTTGTTTCACCCCCCAAAAAAATTTCAGAAAAGTTAAGAATAGCAAACAGTTAAATTTTCAAATCTCTTGATTTGAAAACATAAAGGACTGCATAATTGCTTTACAACATATCCAGTACAATATTCATTTTCAGACAAATCATCTCCTTAGATGAAAATATAATTCTGAATTGTGTGTTCTGCTGGGTGTGAATTATCCAAGTCCTCACCAGAAGCCATGCCCTTGAGTATGCTGCTTTCCTCAGCTTCATTTAATGTACTTTTGTAACTCAGAGAGCCAGACAAAGAGACGTCAGAAGGATCATTTAAGTTTGGTCTTTAGCACCCATAATATGTTGTTTTAGTATCTCATTAGGCCCAATGACTTTTGCCTGAAGAATGAGATTGTTTTAAATAATTCAAAGTGGTGAAGCTGCCACCATCTCTTTCAGAAGGTTCATCCAATAGTGACTCTGACAGACTTCAATGTAATGAAGAGTAATTGGAGGTACCAAAACAAAGTATATCTTCCATTACCTGAAATTGAATCCTCCTATAATCCATTACAAGTGCTTTTTCTAGTTATGCATACAAAATAAAGACTATATCACTTACTCTAAGGTTTTCAGGGAGTCTGATCCAAATCAACAGATTTAGCACAGTATTTCAACTGTTTGCCTCCAAATTTCACGGTACAATAAGGAAATTTGGATACAGAACAGATTCCGGACAAAAACTGCACATTCATCTGTAAGACTGCATCAAAAGATTTGGCAATGCTACCAAAATTATATAAGCCATGTGGGTTTTCTACCTCTTAATCATTCTTTTATGTACCTCAAAGGATTGGAATATAAAGTTAAGTAAATAACAGTCCAAAGTCATCACA
Source organism: Pseudopipra pipra (assembly GCF_036250125.1). Lineage (NCBI taxonomy): Eukaryota > Metazoa > Chordata > Aves > Passeriformes > Pipridae > Pseudopipra > Pseudopipra pipra. The sequence continues at coordinate 25,947,172 of NC_087555.1, read as the reverse complement.
GTGAGCAAAAGTCTCAAGTTCAGAATACAAGCCCAGGATATGATTCCTAGAAGTGCTGAACTTTGCTTCACCTGCCTTAACACCAGCAAACTTGGAAATACAGTAATTTTCATCCTAAAGGAAATACTTTTTTGCACTTTCTGGTGCAAAAATGCCTGTGGAATGTCTGCATCACACTCCAGGTGCATGTTTTGAATTTTACCTCCTTGTGTGTGGACCAATAGTAAAATGATTCCAAGAAAACAAACCAACAGAAAACATCAAACTCTGCAATATTAAACAAACATCCTGGAACTTATCGTCAAATCCCATTTTGGGTCCCTCTTTTTCATGGTAGAAGAGATTAAATTCTTCAATTTTAAAATGTCAGACTGCCAGAATGTTCAAAACTCCAAAGATAATAAGTAGAGAGGGCATTAACTGCTTAATAAAATCTTTAGCATTCCTTCCTTCATGTGTTAAAGATCCCGTTTCCATACATTATTTATTGTGCTGCTATTTTCTTAAGCAGCTTAGATTTGCTATCATTTCCTTCTTTATTCAAAGTGATTTTTAGTGCTAGTAAACTACCTATCTTGACAGTGCTGTCAGGCCTATTTGTAGTGTATAGAGACCTCAGGATCCATAGCTCTGCATGAGAAGAAGCAAGGAAGAGTTGGAGGCAGCATCACACCACACATCCCTCCAGTCCAGCACAGGTTGCAGTGTTGCCTGGTGTCCTGGGGGAATGGAAATGAAAATCCAGGGGATCTTTTGGGTCTTCCATTTCCTAGCAAGTTATCGTGGTGGCATTGAATTGTGGACCTTGTCAGTCAGCCTCCCTCTGACAGAGAGGGAATGGACTGGAAGGCAATTGTCCCCATATATAAATTTTGATACATTGTTTTTTTCAGTCCCTTTGCAGGCTATTGCAGTAGTAATGAGATCTCCTCATATGTTTTCTTTTTTAGGTAAGCTGACAATAATGGTGCACTGTCCATCAGGGACAGAATCTCTCCCAAGAGAGTGCCCAACCACCCCACCCTCATCTGCCAAATAATGGGATAGGATATAGCTGCATCTAGCAGATGATACGTCAAACATCTTCACAGGTGACAAACTTATATGTAAAACTGAATACACTGGTGTGAAATAGCCATGCTGGGGACTGCCCTGTCCTCATTTTGAGGCACGTAAGTATGAGCTGATCACTGGAGTCTGCAATACAATGAAGTTTCTTAGTTAGAAATGGAAAAAAAATTTGTCTAAACTGTGATTGTATTTTGTGCTATTGCTACCCTGACCTTACAAAGTCAGAGCTAAAACTCTGCCTTTTGGGGAGCCAGACCCAAAAGGATGTTATAGAGAACATAAAAAACCTCAGCTTTATGTTAATTTGTGCTTTTCAAAATGAAAACTGAAAGCTGGAACTTGGCATGCCATGACCAAGATGAGAAACAGAACATGGATTTCCCTTAGAGTTAATTGTGATAATTCATCTCCAGCTCCAAAATATATTGTTTTCTGTAGTGGCAGCTTAGGAATTCTCTCAGTTTCCCAGCTCAGTGAGTGAAGAAACAGAGTCTTTCCCCCTTTTATTTTATCTCATAACCTTAGTATTAAATCCAATTTTTACCTTATTATTAATTTCCACTTGTTTGCTTCAGAACTATTAAACCAGGCTTTCAAAATGCACATTATCCTACTCCTGTCATGACACATTGCATTCATCAACAATAAACAGCTGCAGATATTTGTTTATTTTCAGTTGCTGCAGTTCTGCTTCTCCCCAGTACAGCAAGGATTCTGAAAGCTTATACATGGGAAGGCTATTCTTGTCACATTTTGTGGTCTCCACTCTGCACTCTGATTCTCTGAAGTCAGAGAAGAGGGCTAAGGAGCTGCAAACCAGTCATTTTACCCACATTAAGCTTCAACAAGGTAATTTGGGAATTCTACCCTCTACCCCATTTATTGCACTGGCAGAGCTGGTGACTGGTTTTGAAGGCAGTGTGCAGGAGGCAGTTATACTCATTTGTCAGCTTTAAAATCTTAAGAACATAAATGAAAAAAAAAAAGAAGAAAAGCATTTTAGTCTAAGCCACAAAGAAAAAGCAAATAAGGTCATTAATTTTTTACAGAATCAAATGCACTCAATTATCTTGCTTTTGTACAGGATGGAGGAATTTCAGCATGAATTGATTTGAGGTAGCTGCTAGGACAGAAAAGGGAAGGATCTCAAACTTGGTTGTTTCCCACCATTTCCCCCTGCATCCCCCCGCCCACTTATGCACTTAATCCTCTGCTGCAAAGAATTTTAATAGTGAAGGGTCTGCAGTGCTAATACTGATAACTGTATAGTGCTGTGCCTTTTTGTCAGTTTAATGATTATGTACATGAGAAAAATTGTTGCTTTCCTTCAGAGGCTGATGAGCTCTTCAACGGATTATTACCAGAATAAATGTGAAAAGTAAAGTAAGAATTTTCAGTGGAGGGAGTAATTAAGCAACCTCACCACTGAATTTTAATTAGTGATACAAGGACTATTTCATTGCTCACCTCTAAATGCGCTTTCTGATGAGGGCATAATACCTAAATAGATCTTCTGTAGTGTTCCCTTTGGAAGACAGGGGAAGAGCTCAGGTTTGAAGCAATAGGTCCATTCCCTCCAAGTTAAAGGCCTGCCCAGCACTAGGGGATTCTCAGCAGTAGCATTATCAGGTCATACTGCCTTTTTGTTTTTTTTTATAAGAAAGAGCACAAAAGGAAGTGTTCTGTCTGAATCTGCCTCTGTGAGGGCTTCAGGATCGTGCAAGGTGGACACTGAATGATTTAGAAGTCTAGGTCAAGATTTTGGTATGTGCTGGTATATTTTAGTGCAAAAAGGAGTGCTCTTGAGGGGTGCCAAGCACCAGGAGCACTCAAGAGCTTTGGTGGAGCAGAAGTTTGCAGGAGATGTTCCAGACATTTAGCAATCAAAGACAGAGGAAAATTTGACTAAATTAAAAAATACAGGACAGTATGGGGAAAAAAATGGAGAAAATTCTAAGGTACAGACTCAAATACTGGTGGTTATTATTGGTACAATTTAAATTGTGATAGATTAACTGACCATCACTTAAATTTCAAAAATATGTCTAGATTGTCTTCCAAGAAAGTTAAAGAGAAGCTATAGGTTTACTGGAGGAAAATGAACTAAGGACTTCCATCAGTATTACAGAGGTGGGAATGAGAGTAAATGATGAAAAAGGTCCTTCCTTGCCCTTGTACCCTCAGAAATTTAGAGTACAAAAACTAATCTTAGATTAAGCCACCTATAATAATAATAATAATAATAATAATAATAATAATAATAATAATAATAATAATAATAATAAAAAAATTCACTTTATGCCAAAATTTGAACTCCTCTGAAGACTAGATAGTTCCAACATTGTCTTAATTATTTTGCTGTCAACAGAAAGCAAGGCCAACTGTCTGACTGACTGCTATAACACAGTAAGTATAAAAATTTTTGTCCCACAAATCATTGCAAAGCTTCAAAACTTCTCAAAAAGCACCTTGTCCCCACATTTGAATTACTCTTTTATTCAATAGTAATAGTAATATTGCAGGTGTAATGTGTAATTTTCTCATGACCTCAAAGATGCATGTGCACTGCCTGTGCACCATGTCTGGCAAACACTACTACTGTTGTCCTGTATTTGTTGTACTGGTATCCTACTGATTTATAATCTCATTACATTTTTTGTTATGTGGAGAACATTTTGAAAGTGCAATAATCTTAAAGGAATTGCTTAAGGAAATTCCAAATACTGTTTTGTAGCCTTGTGTTTACCTGACTGGGATTTGCGTGTAACCAAACATATGTTACTATGTTTGTATATATATGTATATATATATATATTCATACATATATATATATGTATGAATGCAAAACCATGATAAGGCACAATACTAATGGACACAAGACCACAGGCTGCAGCATTAATATGCAAAAGCCATTAAGTTCCTGAACACACTGATATGATGAAACTTTTAATAGGATGTAGACTGCTGAATTAATAACATTCATCGTGATTATAGTGAGGTGCCAAGACTAATTGGAAAAGGTATTTGATCATAAAAATAACTATCAGGAATCTTTTTTCTAATTTTTTTTCCATAATAAATTTAAATGTGCAATGAATAGAGAGAAAGCAGGGAAGGTTAAAAAAATTATGCCTAGTATTTTGTGTGTTAGAAACACAAGCTAAATTAATTGTACATTTATTTCAACAATCTCTTGTGTTTTGTCAAAGATCTTTTTTTAAAATCTACATCCATCTTTGTATAAGAACAACACTCTTAAGAGAATTATGTACCTGAGCAAACCTATTCAGAGGTGCTTCACCTCTATGGTTGATATGCATGTGGGGAAAAAACAGGCAATTAAACTTTACATCAGAGTGAATTCTCTGTTCTCCCAACTTCTTACTAGTTTGCAGCTTACCAGCCTCTCAAATGCATGCCCGTGGTAGTACACACCAATAGATTTTCTTGTTGTTTATAAAACTGGCAGTATGAAGCATGCTCCTGATTTCATACATATGATGACCGACAGTGTCAAAAATACTCACAAACAAAAAAGACCAGAGTGACAGTAGCAATGCTGGGCTGTTTTCAGTTTAAGTGGTTAATAGTTTAAACTGCTAAATATAAGAAGTCAAAATAATAAATTAATTTCAACAGGTTTTTGCTTTGTTTGGGTGTTGGGGGGGTTTTTTGTTTAGTTTTTTTGGTGTTTTTTTGTGGGAATTGGGTTTTTCCCTTTGGTTGGTTGGTTTTGGTTTAGTTTCTGTTTTGTTTTGGTTTCTGTTTTGTTTTGGTTTGGGGTGTTTGGTGTTATTTTATTTAATTATTTTTTTTTTTAATGTAGAGGAAATTGTCTTGAATTCTCCTTTCCTAAAAGGACACTTTCTGGTACAGGTTTTGAAAGTATTTGCGGGTTGGAAATTCCTTCTAAACATTATTAGTTGTGATATACGAAAAGCAGCTGCAAATGGGATTGTTAGTCTTCCTCAATGGGGAGCCAGACTGGAGTACTTCATAGACACTTTTATAGAAGGTACCCCTACAGCATAAAGAAAATCATCCTCCTAAACTGTGCTGACTAAAAGATTAGTCCTGACAACTAAGAAGCTGAACATTTTAAGAGAGATTTGTCTAAAATGTAACTGGTTTGGATGATTCATATAAAAGCTTCCTTCCTTCCATCCCTCCTTTCAGGATAGTCTGCTGTACAATACTTAATATAATTTAAAAAGCCCAGAAGACATACATTTCCTTTAGTCTGTTTTAATATGTTTCTGGAGGGTTTAACTATTCCTTGATTAAGGAATACAAGAAAATGGAAACATGAGGAACTGGGTAACCTTCCCTTGGAAATCTATCACTGTCTCCCAGTTTTTCTTTTTTTTTTCCTTCTCCAATGCTTTCAATCTGCTTTTGTATTGAATCCTTCTCATACTCCCTACCCTGATTACTTCCCTATTCTTATGCCTTACCTCTGCAAAAGCCTTTGAAGAGCAATGGGAAATGCTCAAGCATTATACAAGGCAGAGGTCTTTTCCAGTCCATTTTATCTTGCTGACCTATGTCAGCCTCTGCTATATGGACTCCATGTTCTGCAGAGATATAACCACACACCCAGGAGGAGGCAAATCAAAGGCTCAAGTCCCTCTGAACTGCAAGGCAGATGTTAACCTACTTCCTACTGTGTCTCAAGCACTCTGGCTTCAATTGGGCAGGAGCATCCAGTCAGTAATGTAGGCCAGGATCAGAATATAAATGGTGGGTCACCAATATTGGTTACATTTTCCTGCTGGTATATTTCTTTTAGCTGATTCATAATCCTTTAAGTATATAGATATTTAAAAAAAAGTCACAGAGACCCTACACCTCATAAAAGTAGAGGCAGAAAGTTGAAGAGAGTAGTTCACGAGGAAATCACACAGATGAAACTCCAAGAGGGAAGGAAACTCTGGATCCAACTTCCTATTACGTGATAAACACCATCATCCTTTGGTGTTGAAACATAGTGGGTTTTTTTTGCTGAAAGGATTGTTTCAAAGCACCAATTACCTGAGTTATATATATTAAAACATATATACAAGTACATACACATATGCTTCTGAAATCTTCTGAGAGCAACTTCTGTCTCCAATCTAAATCAAATAAGATCTTATAAGATTCTTATCAGATGCGACCAGAACACAATTTGAGATTGACGACACCTTCCAACTATGACAAAGTTGAAATTTGTTGTCCTTACTTGAAGATTAGCAGAATCAGAAATAATTTGTAAATTCTATTGTTCTTTAAAGTTGTTAAAAACTATGTTGTGTGAAATTCAAGAGATTCAGACAGTTCTTGCTACTGTCTGTGATACACAGGGCCAAAATAGAAATATAAGAGTTCTGTGCATTCTGGATACTAAATGAAAACCAGCACTTAATGACTTGCAAGCACGTATTTTTTCAAACTGCATGGAAAACAAAAGTGCTTTTCATCAGTAAATTCTTCAGAAATACTGTGATTTTGTAACTGAAATAGAGATCACTTTTTTCTATGTCTGCACTAGAATTACTGGAGTTTTTCAGTGAGTGTAATTTGTCATTTCACCTTTAAATGGACTGGTTACTGAATAAAAACTTATTATAATATAAATGTCAAAACACAACATTGAAATAAAATGGTTGAAACTTATGAGGAAAAGACAGCTTACCCAGGTAAAACTTCCTTCGTAAATTGTATGATAACATAATTTTTCAGTTTATAATCAAATTTGGAAATACTGGACTCCCAGTGGAAATTCAAATTTTAAGACAAGAAGTCCAGACTCAACACTTTTTGCATCATCTTACATTGAAGACCACTGCATTTTAAATAGAGAATTTCAGAGATAAAACTGGTTCAACTTCATTGCTTTATCTTCTCATGCAAATACATGCAATGTTGCTTTTCTGATCCATTTATAAACATTGCATGTTAGGCAGAGCCTGAAGTCATCAGTCATTTTACAATAGAAAGATGATATATCAATACAAGAACATCAAGAGTACAAGAAAAAAAACTGGTGCTCTCGAATCAGGCACTTCAAAATAAAATACATGAGGTTGAGATCAAGAAAGATAGCCTTACTATTTCACTGTTCTCTTCACAAAAAAAGATGCAAATAGGAAGAAACACAGCTCCCAGAGGAAAGAGGCACTTGCTAAGCCTAAAGACTTTCTCAAGCTCTGTAGATACTTTTTGCAGATCATAACAAGGATTATTTTATGGAGCTTTCAGTCTCGTGCATCCTCTCTGAATTCCAGATACAGAAGTATCCATGTACCACTAGATGGAAAAGGAAAGTCTCCGCAGATATTTAAAAATTATACCAAATAAGGACACCAAACTTAAAACTAGAAGCCTATTAAAATATACCTGTTGGGGCAGCTGCAAGTATAATGCTCTGGAGGATATTATTACATCAGCACACATTGCTTGCAGCAAGGTAATAGATCACTGGACAAAGAACAAGCAAACTTTTAATGAATACCACTCAGCATAAAGCTTGTTTTAGATGCATGTTTTAGCTGATTCCAGAATATCCCTTTAAGAAGTAAGACACAGTGGAACTAACCATGGCAGAGAAAAGCATAGGCAGTGATAGATGTTTAATTAACACTGAAGATACACGAAGTCAGAACTGAGGGGTAGGAGAAGAGAGATATTAAGGTGAGGGCTGAAATAAAATCCCCTTCCTCACATGACTTTAACACTCCTATTAAAAACTCAGTATTGAAGATGATTTTAAACACCCCTGTAATTTACTGTTAACAATGTCTATGCAACTGAAATTTTAATCTATGTATTTGCATACTCTATTCTTTTACTACCCTCATGCCTTTGGGAAAAGAAGATTTTTCATTCACTCTAGTAATACTTGGAGCTTTCTGTGTATGAGCATGTATTTTGGTCCTGGTAACTCCTATTTATAAGTAAAGTCAATTTAGTGCATCATTGAAATCTGCATGGGAAGAATAACTGCACTTCAAAGCAATGATGTACCTCAGCCACTAGTGCTAAGGTGGGGACAGGGATTTGTATTACCCAGGAATAGTACAAGGAGCAAAGCTTGCTGCTCTAAATCCAGAAGCATTTTTCAAATGGTGGTATATAGCAATAGGTATTTTACTAACCAATGCAAATGTATTAAAGGAAGCTTATAAGGCACATGAAGTTATTGAAAATTTAATCCATGCTTTATTGCCTCTGGAGTTCTGCCGCAATCATAAATGCTGAAAGCATAACAAAAAAATAAGTAGGTTTTGGGGTGTTTTTTAAATATTTACCTTTAAAAAGAGGGGGAGGGGAAGAGAGAGAGAAATACGTTGGAAACTATGGTTATTCTGACAGTTTTCACTGCTTGTTTAATTTGGTTCACGGATTCTGCCCCTTTTAATTCCCTTGTCATCCAGAATCTATTACAGAAAGCTAATGCCCTCATGGCACCATCTGGCATTATTTAATATGAAACATCATCTTATAAATCAAATTATGATTTATAATTAACCAAACAATTTGTATTTTTAATAATCAAAATCTCTATTAGAAAAAAACCCTGTATTTATTAATGCACCATACCATTACAAAAATATTTACAGTCTGCAGTTGTTCTTTTTCTCACTTTGGCTTCCTGAAGACAAAGGCTTTTATTACAAAAGCAAGTATTAACTAAAATATGTCTTAAAATATAGTACAGGAATTTCTCCAAAATTTTATAGAAATATGCCATCCAGAATACTGGATGTTTTAGAAAATTTTAGAAATGAGTTCAAACAGGCAGTTGAATGGAATTGGTTTTCCACTGTACTTGCTGACTGTATCAGTCATTACAGACACTTCTGTGTTCTGCATCATTTGGATCACCAGCAGGAATTCTCTCCTTCAGTTTAAGTGTCCCAGCCTTCCTGTCTAATGTATCCAGCTATATCCAAGGATAAATATTTTTACCAATTAGATGTTACTTATGCCTATTTAATATTTTGTCTTTCTTTCATAAAAATATATGGGTGTTTTACTATAAAATGGAGTATAATGCTTTTTCTTTTTTTCTTTTTTTGTTTGTTTGTTTGGGATGATTCAGCCGGGATTTAACAAGAGAGTTAGAAAGAAAAGGCCAGAGATAAAAAAATACAAATATTTGCACCATGCTGCACCACTTTACAGTCTGAATTGTAGGTACTACAGCATCAAGGGGAAAAGTAGTGTAGCAATACACATAAAGAAAATAGCTAAAGATATCTGTGGCCTGAACACTCTGCTGTTATAAAACTTCTATCTAAGACAGTAAGTTTGACTGCAGGGGACTCTACTTCCCTCCTCCATGAAGTGCTGTCAGAAGCTGCAAGACAAAGGAGGGCTTTCAAGAAGTTTATGAGAATTGCAGAAATGAGGATAGGATCAGCAAGCATCTTGTAGAAAATCCTGCTAATCTTCCTGCCTTAAAAAAGCACAGGAGAGGGGAGAGGAGGAGGAGAATACAGACTGGCTGGGGCCACGCTTTAGCTGCCTCCAGTGGCACAAACTGGAGCAGACATCTGAGGCTCCTCACCTGCCTCTGTGTCACAAACCATGGCCTTAACCCTGTGGGGAGCCACACTTGAGCCGAGTTTAATGCTAAATGCATATTGACAGGCACAATTTGGAGGCAAAGTGATGAAAAGAAGAGAAAATTGTGAGGAAGTGCTCTGAATCTGGCCAATGTCCCCAACCACACCAGGCCATATGCCTCCCGACCGGACAAGGTAGGATGTACCCTGCCAGCAGTCAGGCGTCCATGTCAGTCTGGCTGACCACTGACAAAAAAAACCCAATAAATTTTACATCCACTTTTCATTCTAGCCTCAGACCTGTGCATTTTATCTAAAAATTCCTTCAAAGTCCAAAATCTGTTTCAGTGAGACATTCATAACCAGATTTTCAAAGAAGCAGTATTCATTTGCTTAATGGTTTTGCATGGCAAAAAGAAGACTTTATGGGGCTTTTAAAATGCACCTTGGATATTCCAGCTTATATTAATCTTAGAGATTCTCATTTTTCACCCTTCCATAGATCTTTATTACTAAGATACACAAGAAACAGGAACGTCAAAGAGTGTTTAAAGTGATGTTCCTCTGCTACTTCTTCACTGCGTGCAAACATAATCCTCTGCTTGTAATGTCATGGCTAGTGCTTGCGAACAAAAGAGATTAATTTGTCAGAAACAGAGGATTACACATTTAACAGGGGCACAGTCAGGTGAACAGGGCATACCCCTGGGAAGGCAGCTCCGTCGTCACGCAGATCTAACTCATCAGGTCATTCACTGAGATTATAGGAGAGAAGAGCTGAGATAACCAGTGTAAAGAAAAAAACACAGAGATAATGTTAGGTATTCCAATGTCATTTGACTTTAAAAGCACACACTGAGGTTACTATGGAGAAAGTAGAAGTCATTTGCAAAAGCAGGGTCACTGAGCTAATGCTGGCCTAAGGTACCATGTTCATACTGAGTGATACCACACTAATATGACATTTAAATTCCCTCTCCCATTAACTCTTGCTAAGGAGTGACATCATGCCATTCTTCAATTTTATAGAAAGAGAGGAATCCCAGTGGTCAGCCACAGCAAGGACCAAAGGAGGTGAGATCCATGGGACCCCAAGTAAAGTGCCCATGAAAGGCAACAGCTCCCAAATGTAAATGGATTGGCAGCTGCTGCCTCTGGCAGGAACCACAGAGCCTTAGAGAGATAACAGGTGGCACTGGGCTTCTTTGAGAGTCAAAACCCCTCTCTTATTCTTAGAACACTCCAGAAAACCTATCTCAGATCATACAGGGGGAGGGAGGGAAGAATATCACTGTAGAAAAAGAATTTCTCTACAAAAAGAAAAACATCCTTCCATGCTCTGCCAGCGTAACAAGGATTTTAGAAAAGAGAAGTACATGTGAGTTATTTATCTTGAAATTCATCCGCATTTCCCACCCACCACCACCCCTCCACCACCCTCTGGAGCTTTTATTTACTGTGTAACAAGTCAACTAAAGGGCTGAAATAATACACACAGTTTACCTTTTGCAAAGTCTTTTACAAACACTAGTCAGGCACAGAAGAGTCCCTTGTCTGTTTTAGTACACAAACAGTCCACAGTTGCCAGCTGCCAAAACACCCACAACAGCAACCCTGAGAGCGAGCAGCTCGGTGGCTGGGGATCTTCCCTGCACTCAATACCCTTGTGTTTACAGGTTTCCTTGAACAAAATATGCAAAGCATTAAGCAGGAGATTGTGGAAATGGCCTCATGTATAGTGAGGTAAATCCTTGCATTGTTTTCTGGTCTGTATAATACGTGGTGTAATGTCACATTCAGTACATTTGAGTGTTCATGAACTTTGAGTTTAGTCACACTGAAGACTCATTATAGCCTTCCAAGGAGCAGAACTTCGACCCCTAAACCAAGCAGCATTTTTTAGCAGGTGGACACGTAGCTGAGGTTACAGAAAGATGTTTGAGAGGGGATGGATGAACTAGCCGAAGAATTTGTGCACTGCAGTTCTGTGTAAAGTGAACTGCTCAGCTGCAGATGTGTGTTGGCTCTTTGATACTGAGGCAGTGAGTGGGGAACAAACCACGCTTCAGGCTTTGTAATACAGCCAAAGGGAAAGATAATTCACCATTTGTTGAAACGTGGGCACTGGCAGCTAACCACGTTCAGCCTGTGGTGGAAATCCCATGGGTTGATGGAAAATTCTATTGAAGGATTTGGGATATCCTTGAATGCTGAATGCAAAATACAGTCTGTCCTAAATTAAAAGTCATGCTTAAATTTGCAATGAAAAGTATGCTTACTTCTATATTTAATTGAAGCTCTTTTGCTCTTTCAGTTTGGGAACTCATAAAGAGCATGGGCTTATGAATACCCCAACTTAGCAGGGAAGTTTTACTCTGCAGTTCAGATATGTACATAAAGCCCCTTCCAGTTTGGATAACTGGAGCACTTGACTTTGTTCAAATCCTGTGCATTAAATCTTTCATGAATTGGCATCTATAGGAGTATGTGTATCACTACTAAAATGACATACTGAATATGACTGCAGAAGAGAATGCCTACAAACCAGATTAGTCTGCTGCTAATTTATTGCTGCTGGCATTAGTTTCTGCCTTAAATACTATACAAATTTACTTTTCAAATACTTTTTGAGTAAATATATGTCTAAAGGGGAATATTTTATCGGATGGACATATCAATGAAATATTTTATTTCTAAGGTAGGACGAATGGAAAAAGTTAAAGAAATATGTTGACAATAAAAAAACCAGTCAAGGGAAGCACTTTCATAGTGGCTGCATGAATGACTTGCAGAAAAGAATAAATTTTGTTTATAAATAAGCACATAAGGATAACACTAATATATGTTTTTAATTGAAACCTGTAAAACCAGAAAGATTTTTATCTCCTACATTTTAGCTTTTTTTTTTTTTTTTTTTTTTTTGGCTCCTGTGGAAAAAATTCAGCAAGAAGTTGAGAGGGAATATGTGCAAAGCACAAGGTACTAAGTAAAAGATATAAAAGACTGCCTGCTTTATGCTTACCTATTTGCTATCAGAAGTACAGGTCTAACTCTCCAGAAATACACCTAATTTATGTATGCACAAGCAAGAACAGGATCTCATTGATGTTACTCCCAGTATCTGAACCTCATAGAGAGCAGCAGCTCAGGATGATGATAATGGGATGTTGCATAAGAAATGCTGTGAGTTGGGGGCAGCTCTGATATCCACCAGAGAATAGGTTTTGTTAGGCCTTGTTCTACCATCAGGCAAGGAAATTCACTCTAAAGTCACAATCACATGCTGGGTTTTCTCTATTTAGTTTGAAGTGGCAAAAAGCAGTTTCACAATATGCCTGAGAGAGCATCTGGCACCATGACTGTTCAGGTTGGCTTTTATTAATTTATCTCACTTATTCTAATCAGCAGTTTCTGTGCCAGACCCAGGTGGTCTCAACCTCTCTGCATCTCCTGGGCCTCCATCAGCCCCTTTGGTGTGTGTGCCTCCTTCCCAGGCTGCACTGTGCACATCGCCCAATGCCTCCCCCACTACGAAGGTGAACCCCAGTTGTTTCCCTTCTCCTGCACAGAGTGGCACAGCGGGAAGCACAGATTATGCAGCTGGGAATCAAGACTGAGAATGAAGGGAGAGGCAAGACAGGAAAAGAACCTAACTTTTACCATTTCTCATCTGTTCCTGTAATGGTGTGAAAGAACTGCGATGAAGAACTAGATAGCAGAGCTTAAATAGCCTTTATGACTCAGCTTCACATTGCTTTCTCTTATGTGGTTTAATTGCCTTGGAAATTTGATTTTGCATTTTCTTCTTAATTTGCTTGCAATGGTTTTTCTAGGACAATTGCAAAATCCCTGTTTGCTTTTTTAAAAAATTAAAATAGTTGACACATCCTAAACCTTAATTGGATTTAACATTTATATGCTAGGTGAAAATTAATACCAAAGTATTAATCTCCAACTGCCTAAAATCTAAAGCAGCATTGTATTTAATGGAGACACCATTTGCATGTGTCCAGTTTATACTGTAAATAAAATTTTCTTATCACCCTAAGGAAGTAATTCACTCCTTTCTCTTATAAATCCCATAAACCTCTATCACACTTATGCTGTGGCACACTGTCTGAAAATGCTATATGCCTTCACTTCTCCAGTGCTACTTCGTAAATATATTCTGAAGCTAGCAGAAAAAATGTTTCATCAGATGGTCAGCTTGGTAAAATATTTTACTTCTAAGAGGGGATGAACATCAGGCAATGAAAGAAATACAGCTATAATAAAAGACAGAGGCAGTGAAAAGGCTGTGGTAAAATCAGCATAAATGTCACCCCCCTCCAACAGAATAAATTTTCTTTATAAATAAATACAGTGAGAATAACATTAATATCTTTAGCTGAGAGTGGGAAAGTGTAAGAACAGTAAAAAAGTGCTTTTATATAAACATACTTTTCTCTTCTAGTGCAGGAGATATGGGACAAGAGTTATAGTACTTATTTAATTCCAGCTTGTTTTGTGGTGATTTTTCAAATGAGGCAGAGGGTGGCCACTCCTGTGTAACTTGGGAAAGATGGGGCCAAACCTTTTCTCCCAGTTAGCAGGGTTCCTACTGACCTAGTGCATGGTACCATATGGTTTTATGCACTTCTTTAGACTCTTGTTTCCCTCCTGACTCTGTCTTGTTTGTTGAGAGTGTTTGGAGTTTAAGGCCTTAATTAAACATATGCATAGCACCTCTCCCACCAAGCACTTCCAAGAGATCACAAATCAAAGCAAAGAGTATTTGCATTCTGCATTACGTTTGGTGGTGAAACTGAATCTGAGACAACTGGGAGAATATTATCAATTTTTTTTAAGTATAGGTTGTTTTTTTTTAATTTATTTTTAAAGTTTTTACAACTAACAAACACACCACTAGGAGAGTGGGCCAGGAGTTTGATTAATGAGAAAGAGAATTAATATAAATAAGAATGATAAGACGAAAAATACAGCAGAAAAGCAAGCATCAGACAATACTTATACCTACTAGCAAATAAAATTAAACCCTCTATTCTAATAAGACTAGTGATGGTCTTAGATAAGAAGATATTTGTAGGACACCGCTGAAGTAAAAGGAATCTAGTCTGTGTTGGTACTGGAAGATAAGGGAAAGGAAGAGAAGAAATAAGAAAATCTGAAAAGTTGGACAAAGCATCATGAGGAGAGTCTTGCTGTTCAGCCTTGTTGCTATGTTAGTTTCTTTGCTGGATAGAGGAGCTAAGATATTTATTAAGACTGGGAAGACCTGAATTCAATTCCCTGATTTAATCTTAAGCTCTCCTGTCACTCTGAAAAAATTAACTGGGCCCAGATCTTTAAAAATGTACCTTAGATTACCACCTAATGCTGATTTGAAGAATATATTGACTCAAAAAGTCAGATAAAATTAAAATGAAATTAAAGTTGCTGAAGCAAACAGAGTGGAATAACAACCAAATTAGAATGACCAAATAAAAACACAAAAATAAACCCCAGGCAATTTTGCTTGCTTTGTTTAAAGAAAAGGGGGGAAAAAAAGGAAGGAAATATTGTTCTTCTTTATAAGAATTAAAAAAGGACCCAAGATTACAGGATTATATATATTTTTCAAGCTCTTTGCTGGCTCCTGATCTGCATTTTAGACAGACTTGCTCATTTTGTTTTAAGTTTTCTTCCTCACCTGCACTGTAGCAGCACAGTCGAAATCCAATACCAGGATCCCAAGGGACCTGGGAAGGCTGGTGCTATGGCAAGACCACTGGTCCCAGGTTCAGTGAAACTGTTTATTAGATATTGCTGACAGTCCAGCCATACTAGCTCAAACCTTCACTCAAACAAACACATCCTCTCCTGCAGAGTCCTGGCTTTTCTTCTGAACCAACTTCTCAGCACAGATCCCTAAGAATGGAAGAGAGGTAGAGGACAGGAGGTGTTACGGTAATAGAGGACACAGGGGAGAGGCTAAGATTAAAGAGAGATTTGGAAGCTACTTTTCAGGGAGTAATTCCTCTTATTGCATGATTCTTCTCCCTCCCCCACTATCTTCTACTCACATAGTTTGTCTCACACCCACAATGACAAAATAATCCTTCACATGAGAAAACTGATTAAAAACTGTACACACCAAAGAATGTTTGGCCTGATAATTCCTCAGGTGCTTTAGGTGCCCTTGCTTTGGTGACTTCCCATTTGCATTCTGGTTTTGATCTACCTCTGTGTAAGGTGGTAGATAAAAGAGGTGCAAGAACTCTTAGGAGAACCAATCCCTGTGCTCATTGCTTTCAGCTACTTTTTCGTCAGGTGTGTATGCAGTCCTGCCACATGATCCAAGCGTCTGCTCTGGGAACCTTGCACCTTTGATCAGCCCTATACATTCCATCTGCCCTTTTTGGCATGTTCCTTCAGTACCAATCGACATCCTCTTGAACTCCCAGAAGGGCCAAGCTCTCCAGGTGCACAGCACGACAGAAGTCCTGCTCAACATCTACAGATCTAGTCATCATTCAGCACTGAGCCTGCAATCTTCTGAGGAGTTGCAGCTACTGTTTAAAAAAATATAAACAGTGCTTTTAAGATCATTATAGGTTGACTGAGGTTTTAGTACCTTTCTCTCTAAAACCAGAAGAGACTGGAACAAAAGACTGCCATTCCGTAGAATTATAAGACAGTAAGTTTATGTAGAAGATGCTGATCTTGCCATCTTCCTCAACATGGTGAGGAGACTTGGGGTGTCCCATCAATAGAAAAAAAAACCCATCTTTTTTCCTGTTTACATATAATAACAGTAGTACTCAACCCCTTCATCCCCCCAAAAACTTTAACAATTCTTCCTAAGGCAGACCTTTTGGCCTGGAAATGATCATGTTTTATAGAGTAGATGGAAAGAACAGAATGTTATATGAGCTAGTCTTTAGCAAACATCACCGTTGAGGCACTTAGACGAACTCCACACGTAGAAAAAAGACAGAAATGAGACAAATATATGTCAAAAGGGAGACATTTATACTGAACACTATCTCCCATCATCCATTTTCTCTTCTTACTCCCTTTTTCTCTCAGCTAACAAGATAAAGGTGAAAAATCATAAAAAGAAAGGAAAAAACCAAAAAATCTACCCCTGCTTCTGTTGACTCCTGCTCCTGTTGTTGAATATATTTCCTTGTATTCACAGCACAGAAACTTGTTCTGGGTGTATTCTTGTGCCACAGCACATAAGACCAGGTATGAATCCTTTGGTGTTGTCTGCTCAACATGGTCCATGCTGGAGAGAAAGCCAACAACGCAAGCTAATATTTTAATCTATGTCCTAATGGGACACACAAAGCAATTTCTTTCCCAAGGAGCAGCCAACTTGCAGAACAAAAGCAGATGGGTGATCTCAAATAATTTCAGAAGAAAAATGTGGGAGGTTCACAGTGTTTTAACCACTGGACTACTATGTATTCCAGTGCATGGTTTAATGACTCTAAATAGTCTCAATATATATTCTTCCACACATTCTCATAATTATATTTACCTATCTTTCATTATACATCTGTTTTGTTGGCAAAGGAAGCTGCCTTAAGTTCCCTGTGTAGCAAGCTCATATGACCACACGCTACAGCTTTGCTTCTCCACATAATGTTTTTGTCTTTGAGAGCCAGTTCAGTGGTCATTCTTGCCCTGGTTGCTACACCCAAAGGCAAAGCCACACACTGAGTTACTAATCCAGGAACAAACAGTTCACCTAAACCATAACCCTATCTCTCCCTCTGACCACATGCCAAATATTTTTCTTTTTTCCTAAGTATTGAAAGTGTCAATAACTTTAAAATCTGATTTTTTTTCGTGGATATTTGTCTTAAAAAATAGTTTCTTAACTGGTTAGTTTAAAACAAATAAAAAGCAGTCTGTTTCCCAAAGCAGTGCTGTTGGTTGCAAACAGAGCTAATTCTGTGTAGAAGAGCCAGCAACAGGAACTTGGATCCTTTACCATAGAGGTTTTTTTCAGATAAGGGATTGATATGAACTTCTCTTATTTTGTGAATGATCCATATTTTTCAGGGATGCATAGTTTGCTCATGTCTTCACAATATTTCTGGTATGTTTGGTTTTCATTACTTTCTGATGGGACAGAGCTGTTTCTCTGAGTTTGCTCAAGCTTTTATAGGATGGCAAGTAAGATTGTCTGACTGAATAGCTCAGCTCTGGTAGTTCATTTCCAAACACCCCAGGGGAAAACAGCAATATCAGTTTGCAACAGTTCTTTTTAGAGCAATGGATTTTCCCCACCATCTCTTCTCAAGTTGTTAACCTAAGGACAAACTTATTCCTATTATAGTTTCAAGATAAAAAAGAACCAGATTGGAAACACACTGGGATCTCTGCCAAATCCAGTGGCATGGATGGGGACAACATCTGCCCCACCTAATAATCCCTGGTCAACTATCCCTTCAGACATCCTCCACAGGCGAATGGGTCATCACAAGACATAATAATCTCCCCACCCCGATCCAATGATCTTTATGGCTCCAGTCATGCATTTCCTCTGCATCTTTTGCTCACACAGATGGACCGAGACAACACAAATATCGTACAGATTTGGGTGGCCATGCCATCCTAGATGCTACACACTTCTCTTCCTGTATCTCACTGATAAGGTTTTATTTGGAGATGTCTGCTGTCAGCTGCCTACAAAGCCAATATAAAACAGTTGCTAAGCCACATCATGCTCTCAGCTATTGTGTCAAATTGAACCCTGGTGTAAGCACAGGCATCTCCCAGCCATGGCTGGCTGAAATCCGTTGGTCCTACAAAGAAACATTTGTTACACTTCCTGTGATCCTTTATACTGTTACCTTAGTAAAGACTACAGCATCTGTAAAACAGCACATTTTCAGTGCTTTCAGTGTATCTATACTGACCTAATTATTTTTCTTCTTTATCTCCCATCATACTTGTGTTTCTGCCCCTGTATCTCCTGCTTAGTTACATTGTTCTTGCCTGTTATCAGGCTCACTATATCAAAACTAGATTATTTTCTGTAAAGGTTTTACATGTAAAGTGGACATAGGCATTACACCAAGATGGAGCTGAGCCCATCGAGTTCAGCCTCCCAGCTCCACCAGGGGTCTAGAGCTAATTGAGAATGTAATAATGAGGACATATTGAGAACAATTTTTTCCTCAGTACAATTTCCTGATTTATTGTAATTAGTGGAACAGAGACATCTGGAGTTGGAAGTAACAACCAGGCTACTATTAAAAGACATGAATTTATCTAACCTTTCTGTGAACCCATTTGTACTCTTGACATTATAAAAAAGAAGAAATAAAAATATTTTGCTTGCGTCTGCCAGTAAGGTGTGCAGAAATCTTGCACATGGTGGGTATACAAAATAAAAGAAGTTGAAATGAACAAGGCAATTTTTTTTCTCATGCTTTTGCACTTAATTTACTGGAAGTAGATGGAAGTTGTTGGTGCATAGGGCTATGTGGTACAAAACTGATGGGAATGTCATTTCCCCTTCACCCAGCTGGAACAGTTGCCCTCGAGGTGCCTATCCATAAGAGAGTTGTTTCAGACTTCTTTGTATCTTTGTCCACCTGAAAAGATGCATCAATAACCAAGGCCAGAATTCAAGACAGCTTTTAGGTACTGCAATATTTCTCTTTCATCAACAATAAGTAATAACGAATTATAAGCCAGAAGGGACTATCTGTAAGACAAAGCTTCATTAAACCTTCTGAAAGGATTATTGCATGCCAAGTGTCTATTTTTTTTCTAGTAGCAGCTGGCTCCAGGTGCATTCTCAAATGTTACACATTAGTGCAGGTCCTTTCTGAATGTAAGCTTCTTTCTCTTGCCCTACTAATCATATGACGAGATTTAGATCAGAGGTTGCTTCTTGACCTGTACAGAAAAGTGTTTGGGAAATGACAAGACACCAAAATGGTGTGATCTCACCAAGCAACATATCCCGGTCTTGCAATTTTTTTTTTCTGGAATGAGTTCATTAAATTGTCTTCCTCTGAAGTCAGGTTATGGTTTTAATGGCCTCTTTTGATATTCAAATTTTTACAGAACATTCATTCCCTCTTGCTTGGTTGGAAAACTGAACTATTTCTTTCTCTGCTCAAGTCATCTGTACAGGGCTTTCTGGTGGCTCCCACGCACGTTTGCAAATCCCTGGGTGGTCAAACTTTATTTTGTTCCTTTTTCACAAGCAGCTAACCTTTGAAAATGATTTCCAAGGGCTATTCTGAATAACAGGATCCCAGCTGGAGCTTTTTAAGGTCTTGACATAAGATTTATCTTTAACACACATTCTGATTTTCTTTGCTTTGCCTTTTCTTTGATAAGAATTTGTTTTTCTCTGGTGTTTTGCTTTGTATAACATTATGCTTTTTGTGACCATACACCATTTTCAAAGCCTTACAAGTAAATTATTGTAAGCAGTGCCTTGCTATTGTACACATTTATTCATTGGTGAGGGAGGATGTATGCCAGCTGATAAAAATGAGAAAAGATAAAAAGAGTTCAAAATCTAACCTGTCCCATGGTGCAAAAGAAAGCAGGATTTCCTGCAAAACACTAAATACTCACATCATTGGGTGCAAATGAATGTGGTGAGCAGCCACATTATAAGACTCAACAGTCAAAGGGCTTTTTTCTGGGGATATGAGGACTGGTAGGGAATGCCTTCTTTAAGCAACCCTTGAAAACAGGGTGGTTTATTGTAATATATGGCATTATTTGGGGGTTTACCTGATACTGGTGATGTCAATGAAGGCTTCACTAACAAAGTCAATGAAGTGATACCCAGGCCTTTAATTACTGCAAATTATACTTATTCAGGAGTATAGGCAGAGTGGTAAAAGATAAAATGGGAATTACCAACTAGGTAGGAATAGTATTACACCACCTTAAATATCCAAGCAAAAAGGCTGATCTTACTCAGCAACTCATAAATCCAGTAGTTAGAAGGGCTGATCTAGACATTGGTTCACAGCCCTTTCATTAATGCAACCTATCAGATGAAAGTATCATCCTGGAATTATTTTTCAACACTTATTTTCCTTTTACTTTTTTTCATAGAACTTTTCATGGAGAGAAGACTTTGCAGTTTCTCTCAAGTCACCACGGACATGGAAAGAACCTCCTTTGCACTGCACAAACCAGTGCCCACAGACAAGCAAAAGTGGTGTACAACAGTTGATGTGGGAGTCACACTTTTCTGTGGCTTTCCCTCATAACTAACTAGTAAAGATCACACAGATTGTCTTGAACTTATATAAATTAATCATGAAACAAAGAACACAATTTCTAGTGGAGTCTAACTGGTGTTGACTGGTCAGTTACTTTTTGTTGACAGGATATGATTAGACACTTTTTTAAAGACTAGCCTATCTATCTAGCAATTCAGCTCTTAAGTTTTACCTCAAAAATAGGAAAAAAATAATGCTTAATATTCATAAATTTGGCATTCCCATGAACCATGCTCAAGCAGATCTGAGTGGTAGCACAGTATGGTTTGGTCCACTGTGAAACAGCAAATAGAATTTTTTAAACATAAAATATATGTGCATGTGTGTTTTTGCATATGTACTGCCTTTTTGAAATCTCACGGGGAAAAGAAAAATGTAGAAGAAAAATGATCTTGTGAGACCAGTCTACGCATGCATAGCTAACAAATTCAAGCTGCTATCATAAAATGGTGACAAATAATATAATGAGTTAGCCCAATATGAAGTTTATCTTCTACTGAGAGAGATTCTAGATAACTTAAGGCCAGCACAACCTGCTCACTGCCTTTAGTAGGAGAAAAAGAAAATCAACACCAAACAATCAACCAACCAAACAAAACAACCAAACAAAAATACCCAAAGAAAAACACACATACACACAAAAGCAAAACCAGGAAAAAAAATCATAGGGTCTAACATCTTTGCTGCTGTACTTTAATACCTTCTGAGATCAAGCTGCAGTCTTCATCTTGGAGGTTACTCTCCATGGACAAGACACAACAAAATGGAATTAGTCCTGACTGTTCAATTGTTAGACTTCAGTCTGGCATCTTATGTCTAATGGCTGGGGAATTCAGATTTGAGCTGTGATTATGAACTGTGACATCTGAGGGATCCTGTTTGTCCTTTTCCAGTACTAATATGGATGGCAACTTCCCAGTAAAACAGGTAAGACAAGTGCATGATTTTTTGTTTTGGAAACTGAGCCTGTTTTCTACTTGATGAGGTCAGGTAACAACACAGCAGAACCATTTTATTGCCAAATCGTATATTTTACATTCATAACCAGAGAGGTACAGCATTTGAAGGTTGTCGCTTCTCATCACACTGACAGAAACTTCACAGCTCTTACAAGGCACTTCACGCTTTGCAGGATCACAACCTAAACACTCATACGTCAGTCCATCCAACACAGTTGACCAAAACTTCGTTCACAAAACAACTCACAGACACAGGGCCAAAGTCTAAGATAGGAGAAGATGACAGTTCAAAATAACAATGCTTTTTTGGGGGATCGACCTTATATTACAGCTGTTATGTCTTCTGATTGTTAGTAAGATGCTACATACTCATTTCTAATATCTTACTTCACAAGTTTAGTTCAGAATATTTTGACGAGATGTTTTAGTTGCCAGTAATGAGAGAACAATTTTTGTGCATCCTTGCAGTTGGCAAAGGAAAGTCCTATCAGGATACTGACAGTGTGTGTCTAGACTGATATATAAATGTGCATATTGAAAAAAAATTTACTTTGCATTAGCAATTACTACACCTTCCCCCCCACCACTGCCCATGCTCTACAATCAAAGAGGAAAGAAAAAAAACCTGAGTCAGTCAGACACGGTAACACAACACAGTTCTTAATTTCTCATTAGCAGTGTGTCAGGCAAACTGATTTATCAGGAAATCTGCCTTCCTGCAAGCAGCATTACAAGAGCACCTGTAGTTTTATTTCTAATTGATTTAGCTATGGAACTCTGCGTCTGGTTCATCTCCAGAAAAAAAAAAAAAAAGAAAAAGAATCTATGATTGCATTGAAATACCTATTAAAAGATTATTACACCCCTAGAGAACACATGAAGAAGTAACCAGAGGTTGGTTTGTTGGTGTCCTTTGCCAGATAGATGACTATGGCTCTTAGGCATGCTAAACAATGAAATTCAAAGATCTGGTGCCTGCAATATCTGCCTGCATGTCAATTCATTTCCTGACCTACTAGTCTATATGGCTAGTTCTTTGAAAGAACAGTTGCCAAAATGCTTATGGTATTTAATTGAATTCAGTGTCATTTTTAAGGGTACACTAGCATCATACAAATGCTTAAAATATTGCAAGTAAAAGAAATGTCACGATCCTGCAGGGAAAGGTTTGGCTCCTCCTCACAGATCAGCCATCACCAGGAACTGACTGCATTTTATTGTAAACTTCCAGATTGACTTCATTTACAAAAGCCCATCTTCCTCCCTGCACAGACAGAGGCACTCAGAAGTGTCACACACTTCCAAGCATTAGATGGGTTTTGGATATCTTCAGTCATCACTGAGAGCTGTCTTCTCCTTTTTTTTTGATTTTGATGTCTCAGAAGTTACGTTTAGCAGTTGAGGGAGTATTTATGGGGTATTTTGGAGAAAGACCAGGACTGGGATGCATGCACCAAAAGTATGAACATGAAGAGCTAGGCCAAAACTGTATTTGTGACCAACTCTCGACTCTGCCACCAATCTGTTGCACAACCTAGAGCAATGAACTTGCTGCCCCTGCTTCAGTTCCCTCTCAGGGGAGTAAAGATCATGATTCTGTGTTTACCCATCCTTTTCTAGCTCTCTAAGAGGGAAACTGAAATAAGCTGGAAGCACTTCAGACAGTCAGTTAAGCCAGTAGAGGTTTAACCTTCAAGTGGGTCATGACAGCAATCGGTAGGTGACAGTAACATCTTCAGCTGCTGGGGTAGTCAAAAGGGAATGCACAAATACAGGCATCCAGTTCAGTAGAGGTGCTCTCACACTCAGGAAATTACTGAAATGAAAGTGTTTTTAATTCAGCTCATTTTTTCCACTGCAGTTTTACTGGGTGTTTGTTTTCACATGAAAGTTTTGCTCCCCCCCCCCCCCCCCTTAAGATTATATTATTTTGAAGGGCAGTACTGTGAAAGTAGATTCCTCTTGAGCATGCATAGGATGGAAATTAGTCATTAATCAACTGAATCCCCACAGAACCACTAACTTAATGCAGTAAAATGAATGATGGAAGGAAAAATAAATGCATCTGAATTAAACAAAGCATAAATATTATATCAACCAAAACACAACACACAGAGGCTATTCTTGTAAGAAAGGGAGTTGAGGAGTCCTTTTTAGATTTATTATTTGGATTATTAATACTGATGGGTTGGGAAAAAGCAGTGAGAAAATCAGTCTTCCATCCTGTGATGCAGAAACCAAGTATCATGTGATCCAGAAATAGATGACGCAGAGGCTGCTGTGTCTGAAGTTGTAGCAAAGAGCAACATTTTACTTTTTTTCCCCTTTCTTATCTAAATAGGAATCTCCATAGAAGTTTACCACCACAAAAGGACATTGTGCACCTATGGGATCTGGAAGATGGATCCCTCTAAAAAGATATACATCCTAAACAGTTTTCTGTACAAAACTAACCTACTCAATCAGGGTAGGAGAGGGATGGAAAGAAATATGCTCTTCAGTGAAGTGTTTCTCTATTTTTTTCACTAAGAAAGCTTTTGCTTCAGTGAAGCTGGTCCCAAACAGGCCAAAAGGATTGGATGCAACCTAGCAGTTCCCAAACTGGAAGCATCTCTAGACCCAGCAATGTGAGAAAAGAATCTTGTGCTCTTGGAAAATGAGAATCAGTACATGAAGCTTGACATGTCCTGCCTCTGGGGTACAAAGACACTACTCAGAGCCTGAAGTCCCAGTCCATCACACCTGGTGCAGCAGTAGCAGCAGCTAAAAGCTGACAAAAGCGCTCTGCTTCCCCACAGCCCCATTCTGCTGGGAATGTCACATCCTCAGTGCATTATGAAAAGGAATAACAGAAGAGGGAATTGAGGACTGAACAACCTCAGGCCTTCAATCAGGTCTCACTTATGCTCTTTATGGTTAATGGGTTGGGCCCAGGAAAATTAGCCTCAATTTAAAGTGGATTACTCTGAACTTCCTTAGCTGTAAACAATCCGTGGTTCATTAAGGGGTGAGACACCAAGCTCACTAGTAGCTCTCCTAGGAAGAAGTTATACTAAACCAACATCTGGATATTAAAGATATAAAACAGGTAGTATCATAATATGGGATGGAAAAATCTAAGCTGCAGAGATGCAAATTCTCCCAACTTTTATTAAATACCCTGTAGCTTGCAGCTCATGAAAATTTCAGCCACTAATGAGAGAACAAATTAAGATCTCAAAAAACTTTAAAATCAGTCCAGTTGGGATCAAATACTATTTCTGACTAGATTTGCACATGGCTTTTCTAACTGCTTCATGAAAAAAGGAGTATTTTGAGCGTCCTTACATGCATCTTTTTCCTGTACAACAGGTTCTTCTAAGTCCTTTATTTTGGTTGTGTCTAAGATTTCCCACATGCTCTCTTCATCATACAAACAATTCAGTTTACACTTGCCTGGCAGAGTTAAAGAGATTGCCCCAAGAACAAGTTGACATGTAAGCAAATAAGATTCAGAGCAAAGAAACAAGCTGTTGTAAAGGGCAGTCACTACCCCTGTGCCAAGCAACAGGGAAATTGGCTCTAAGATCTTTCTGAGGCTTTATTGAAATGTGTTATTTTTCTCTGCACAGAACTACCCTCTGGTTTGTACAATGCAGTGCAAACTCTCAGTTCTGTGTACAGGATTTTTAGCTAATCAAAAGCAGCAAGCATGCCAGAAATCTGTTTGCCCTATGCAAACAGTGTTACCTTGTATTGATTTCCCCAGCACATGTTAACATAAATCTGACATTAGGACTAGCTTACACCACTCCTTTCATTGAGACCACACTGATTTACAGGCTGTGTTAACACAGGTTGTTTTCAGACAAGCAACTCCTGGTCCTCTCTGCACAGTGATGAGATATCATTTGCCATTAACCATCAGATTCCTCAACTGAATGTATTTTTATTTGATTTCTCTTTTTTTCTGGAGGCTCCACCACAATACTGGTTTGTTTTTCTGTGTTTTACCACAACACATTACTGCTATGCCAGGCAGAAGAAAGACTCAATATAATATTCCACCCCCTACTAGGATCCCAACAGGGCTGACTGCAAGGAATCATTCAGGAGATAAGATGTCACTCCTTTAATTTATTAGATGTCATATAATCACTCAACCCTCATTTAGGTACTTTAAAAACAACTTGTCTCTGCCTCCCCCAATGGAAAACTCAAGAAGTGTATTCACAGTTCATTTGATGTGTTTTCTCTCAAGTTAAAACCAGGGCTTTCTATTCTATATGATTGCTTCAAAGATTGTTAAACAAAATATTTTAACCGTCTTGCATAAGGTTTGTTTTTTTGTGATTTTTAATGAGACTTCTCTTTTTAACATTTCCTTTCAGGCAGAAAAGCATACACCAATGTTACTAATATGTTTTTTGCATGTTCCTATTCTTTTAGGTTCTGAAACCAGTCTGGCCCTAATCCCATTGTATGGTCATGGGTGCTTTACATTTCTACCTTAACAAGGAAAAAACCCCAAAACCCACAGCAATTCATTCTTTATCCTACCTGTTAAAATGTCCTATACACCATTTGCCTTTTCTGGCCTTGCTTTGTTCAAGGCAAATCCTGACCACCAGTCACACTCACACGCATGATGTGTCAGAATGATCGCACAAGGAAAATTCCGTGGGAAAATACGAGGTACAAGAAACACCCCCACCCTGAAACATGGGAGCACTGTACCCAAATTGTCAGTGTACTCCATATCCTGCCTCCATGTTATGCCTTTGCTCCTAAATTGGGTACCCAGGTACCTTGGCAGGAACTGTTTGTTCACAGGACCTGCCCCTGACTTCCTTTCTAATCTCATTTTTGATACAGAGCTATTTTTTTGCTTATAGTTGCTTGTCCCAACAATTTTCCTTCCTTCTATAAAACCAGAGAAGTGACTTTGAGTATATAGTTAAAATAAAATAATTTTCTGAATATAAGCCAACAGAAATTAACAGCTATGAGAGCCTTTGAAAAGCGCAGAACAGAGGCAAGCACTACTAGAAAAACAAGTAACAAATTAGAAACCTGGAGAGACATCTTTGATATTATGACAATCTGCCTCTTTAAAACCTATTAGAAATAAACAGATTCACAGTAATAATTAGGGAATTGGCAGTTAAGTATAAGAAAAGGGAAGGAAGAGAGAAGGAGATATTCTTGAAAATATTGAAATTGCAAAGCTCTTTGCCTCCATTAGGTTAAATGCTACAATTTAAGCACTCTCCATGTCAGCTCATGAAACTGCACTGACAGAAGTCTCAAAAAAGGGGCTCTTTTTTCCCTGCCTAGTCAGTAATAGCTAACAATCAGTGACAAAACCAAAAAAATCCCTCTGGTTTGCAGAAAGGTACGGTTGTGTTATTGGCTTCCACAAGGTGGCCTCTGCCAGTCACTTTACCCTGCAGTGACATCTCTGCAAAATCTTGTAGGCTCAGACTTCTGCTTTTTACCCTGACCCCTTTCCCTCCCCTAAAGGACTGGGCAGCATATCAAAAAGACTTTAAGATCATGAAAAGAAAGTGTCCCTCCAAAAACTATGCTGGCATATCCCATAGATCCCATAGAAGCCATTCCACAGATTATATGGAAATTCTCAGACCCTACTGGTGGTAATAATAGTAGTAATAATAGTAAATAGCCTGGACCTTCAGGTTAGATGAGCCCACTTCTATCTTACTATCTGTTACTATCTGTTAACATCTTTAAAGATGTTATAAGGCCATAAACAAATATGTGGAAAAAGCATAGAAGCACCCCTGCTTTGTCTTGGCAAATATTTTCCTGAGCTATTCATGCTGAAAAGATGCCTCCCTTGTCTCAAATAGCAGTACAAGCAATCACTGATCATATTAATCTATCCTTACACTGAAGTTTTATTCTGATCATTTCTGGTATAAATTCATTGAAGGTGAGTGAGCTCTCTTCACATGCCATGGAGAAGCCTGCATAACAAATAGTCCCCTACGTATTTTTTTTTTTTCTTTTTTTTCTAACACTTTTCATCTTAAGTGAAGCCAGTGTGGCCTTATCAAAGCTGAAATGCTGAAGTCAAGTGTCAGGCATTAACACAAATGTCAAGTGACTGCAAACTTCTGGATGAAGAGATATTTCAGTGATTGCAAAGCTGGTCTCAGATTCAGAAAGCCTGGTTAAATCTCATCTGTGGTGCACAGCTCCTGAGTGACCTTGAACAAGCTCTGAACTTCAGGATCCCAGCACTAACAAAGTGACTGATTTTTCTTTACTCCTCCTCTATGTCCTCTCATCTCTTTGGCCTGTTTGCTTCTTCAGCACAGAATGTATAGCTTATTATGTGTTTATAACATTGCACACAGTGTGATTCAGTTTCTGCATCAATATTCAGTTTGAATCTAATAGAATAAATGAGAGAGGATTTATACAAAGGAAAATATTTCTAATTTAAATCCAAGTTCTTTACCTAAAAGTAACAATTCACAGAACAAAGTCACCAGTAGCTTTAGGTCCAGGGATGTAAAAATTGTCCTTATTTTTACTATCTGCTAGATGGTGGCCTCAAAATCTTTTATTGACAATATACAAATTTTGGAAGGAAAAGAGATAGATACTGTGACCTTCCTGGTCAGAGAGAAAAGCCTGTCCTTAAAAGCTGAAATCTTCACATTTCTATTTGTGCAGTTTCCGCAGTGAACTTCATAAAAGGTTGATACCAGTTTAAAATAGAGAGTTCTTTGTGCAAAGCCGTATGCTTTATTCAAGGCACAAAATATCTTCCGGACAAAAACATGTTCTGCTGGAATAAACAAACACTGATCAGAGAAAAGACAAACTTAAAAGAACCCTCTGGGTTTCAGCAGATTGCAGCTTACAAGTGACCGTGTATTTTCTACCCCATGCAGTCTCTTTTTGGCCATCAATTGCTGTGTTTTCTTCTTTTAAGCTCACGCCTCAAAAGCTGTAAATCTACTGTAGTATTTTTATACACTTACACAGAGGACTCCATATGAACTAGCTTTGTGTGCCTAAATTAATCTCTGGCATTCATGGATGAATTTGGAGGCATCAATTTTCCCTGCAGGCGGCTGTTATGTGGCAGTTCAAAAGGGGGACAAGAGCTGGTAATAGATTATAAATTGGGGTGCCAGGGCTACAGTGAGGCTGAAGGAGTGTCTAAATGCAAAACATTGCCCTGGCCTTTATGAATTGAGAAGAAAAAGCTAGAAGTCAGAGATACGAGTTACTGCACAGGAGTGGACATGTCTAGAAATGTGATTCTACATTTTTGGATAGTAAAAGCTATATTATGTGCTATCAGCATACATGAGGACAGTAAAAATGAGACAGAAGGCATGAGGACAAAGGAGAGGGCACATGTCATCTTCTGACAAGACTGTGAAGAAAAATGTTAAAAGTTTTATCAAAATAAAAAGCAAAGGAGTTAAGTCATAATTTTCATCTCATAAAGTCAACTTGAGAGGAAGGCAAAAAGGTAGGTTAGGATCAATCTCACATGGCCTCTGGCCTACCTTTCTCTGGATAATGAGAGAAGGTTTTTCCTGGAGATTGTTCTTTCTCGGGAGGACCTGGATAAGCAGGTTAAGCTCAGAGTGGCAAGATGAATCCCTTGTCAAGCAAAGTCTGAGATGCTGACCACTGACATTTTTCTCCTTTATCAGTTCTAGTTTTTCTTGTTTTTCCTGTGTCTCTACACCATTGCTCCACCAAACCTGAAAAACCTAACAGACAACAGGCATTTCCAAATGGGCAAATAGCCCAGAATAGCATATGTCCTCAATATCTGTGAGGAACAAATTTCGTGAAAACTACCTTTCAGGATAAGTTTTTAGAGAAAAGATTCTTACAAGATAGACTTGAAAAAGTGAGTAGCTTCTGTTCTCTACTATAATACATTCTAAACATATTATTAGTCAACAGTTTCAGTTTTGTGAGAGAAGAGGGGTAAAAATCAAGAATAACTACCCTAAAACTTGATCAATTTTAAAATCAATAATAAAAGGAAACTCAGGGCATTTCCCAGTCAGGATGTCTTTTATTTTTTTCTCATATTTTCAAAAGGAAGCAAAAGCAAAGATGAATATATCAATTCAGTTGCTCACATACTAGCATACATAGTGCTACCGCAGACCCCTTGAAATGCTCAGGTGAAAGTAGCACAGATCTAGAGAGTAACTGCTTCCCTTCTGCTATGTTCTCTGGAGCCTGGTTATGCCACTCTCTCTGTATTTACACTCTGGCAACTGAGTTGGTGCCTAACTATCACAGTTTCATGGAAAACAGCAAAGACAAAAAGTGGCCTAACACATCCAAAAACCTGATATGAGGTTTTAAAAGGAAAACAAAGGCTGTTTAAAACTTTTTATCTAATTTTGAAAGCTGTCTGAAATGTGATTCTGGAACAGCTAGGGATTTGTATGACTGAAAATCTCACTAATCTGGTCTCCAACCTCTATTTACATCCCTCGTGAACAATTATGTACCTGCATAGTTCTTAGCACAAACCCACATCATCATTTTAGTGGAAACAGAACTGAAGTCCTCTCCTTTATCAGCTCCATTTACTGTTGCTTTCTGAATTCAAAGTTTTTTTAAAACAAGTAGGCACTGCCAGCAAAAATAAAATAAAACAAACAAACAAAACCACAAAAAAACAACCAAACAAAAAAAAAACAAACAAACCAAACCAAACCAAACAAACAAAACCAAACAAAAAATTGAAAAATGAAGATCTCGTAAGTTCCTTGAAGATAGATGAGTGCTTTTATATTATCACTTTACCTGAAGTTTTTATTCAAATATTGGTAGAGGCAGTGAAGAGTTATCCAGTGATTGAACTGCTCTTAGGGTTAGATTATATATGTGAAAACACTACATGAATGATATTTGATCAGAAAACCAGTTTTGCAGGGTACTTCACTAAAAAAATACAAGTGTATTCAGAAGTGTCCAGAATAAAAACAAACATGAGAATATTTGACACTGAAAGCCACAGACCACACCATTCTGCAGACACTCATAGAAAATTCAAATTAAAATCACAGTTTTGACTCCAGTAGAAATCATTAGTTGAAGGAGACACTAACCTTAACATGCACAAGGCTTAAAAGGAATTTCAAAGTCTTTGCTCTTTCAAAAGGAAAAAAAAACATGGCTAAAACTTACATTAACTTAGCCTGCAAAGTTATTGAAGTAGAAGTATGAAGTATAATAGCATTGGGATGCATTATTTATTACACAAATTTATTGACCATAAACTTTGGAAATGTTTTATTATTATACAGAAGTGCCAAGCATCAATCACTTTCTTGTGAAACTGCAAGGAAAAAAGATTGACCTCTCTGGCATTTATGAAGCAGTCCAAGATATGTTTGCATATCTCCCAGAATCCTACAGCCACAAAATAACCCAGAAAGAGGGGAAATTTTTCTGTAAAGTCTGATTTGCATGTCAGCTCTTAGTTGTTTTCCTAAAATGGAGAAAAATCAGAATACCGACTCAAACAAGCTTTAAGAAGTGAATTAGACAATAAATTCCTATTGAATTTGTAATTTGCAATGATCTGACCCCTCAGATTGAGAGCAACTCATTGAGCTCATTCACAGCCCAGAGTTGCCTTCAGGACAGGACATCAGGATATCAATACTACTGCAGGTAGTCTGCCCACTTACTGGAATTCAAATTGTTTATTTAGTCATTCAGACCTGCTCCTTGGAGGGTTGGGTTTTCCAAGCACCATGGGTGATTTGAACACTCAGCTAAGATGGCTTTTAAGGAAAGGTGGCTGCACGCTGCTTCTCTGAAAGTCCCCCTCTCTGGTTATGTAGGACAGCCCTGGAGCTCTGCAGAGGCACTCAGATCTCAGTTATTTCCCACAGCTGGGAATTCCATTTATGCTTCCTGCTATGCTTCTCAAGTACTCAAAAGAGTTCAGGTTCCACCTAAGTATTCAGGCAGGGCATAAATTACAGGTCGGGTGGAAAGGTCTTCCACAGGAAATTGCTTCCAATATCAAAACAGCACAACAGCAATTTATTTATTTTTCCCCACCAAGCAGCACAGGCCATAATCTTCTCTCTATTTTTGTGCTCTGTTTTTGCTTGAATGCAAGTCTATGACTAGTCACAGATGAATGGCATTGTTTTTTCAGGGTGGCGATTGGTAGGATGAATTACCAGAAATGAGAAGTCATATTTTTGTCATATTTCTTTTTATACTCCAATACCCTAAAAAATAAAACACACACCTCAACTCCAAATTACCAAAGCACACACTGTATTTTCATTCCTGATCACAGGATGAAAAGCTAATGTTCATTTTCTACCCTAGATATGACTACCAACTCCTCAATTTTTCCAATCTGTATTTCAGAGTTCCTCACTGAGAAAAATTTTCAAGTATTTTCAAACACCCCTTCCCTGAAAAGTGAAGGCATTTATGCAGACACAAAAAGGAGACACCCCATTTCAAAATTCAGTTTATACAGGGAGACTCTATTAAAGTGTGCAGAGAAGCAGCTACCCCTGTTGTCACAGTATGTTTAACCAGCCAGGTGACAACAGAAACTCTTTTTCCTCTCCATCACCATAAGAAATATTGTTTAAGCTTCTATGTTCACAACACCTTTTTTTGTCACTTCTTTTCTTAAGCTACTCTTGTTTGCTCAGTGTATTTAGCAGGCATTTATCTCACTCTATCAGCAAAGATTAAAGACTCATACTACCTAGTAATCCAATTACCCTGCATGAGAAAAGCAAATGTATCTTTGGTCAGTGCCCACAGAGCTCCAGGAATCCATCCATCACAATATAAAATGAAATCTAATTAATTGTGTGCTTTGGTTTAGCTTCATCTACATCATTATTTCATTCATTTCTAGTGGATATAGTAGCAGAGATTTAACAGTTTTAAATGCACAGAACCAATGGGTCAGCTTACCCTAAAGTCAGTGTTCAGATAATTGTATTTTTCAAGAATTGTATAAGGAAAAAGTTACTTGTGGTGGGAGACTCAAAAGAGAGAGAGAGTTACAGAGGCTTAGGATAACATAGCACTTATGCAGAAATCTGAGTGTTTTACCAATTCTACTAATCCTCATTTTACATTTCAGAACTAGGGGACTCTCATCACTTTTTTTTTTTTTTTTGCTTCTTCAAACACATATTTTCACATGATCTATTAAAACATCTGGGACAACCCCAAAGTAGCACAACACTTATCCGAATCCCAGAGGCAACCAATTATCTGAGTAAGGTCTGGTGAAGAAAAAACCAGCAACCCCCCAGTACGATGCTATAGATAAATGGATTGGCATGATACAATGACAAGTACAATGGGGAGCAGAAAAAAGGGCCTGGGATCCTTCTTAGAGCTATTGGGGAACTACACCATGTCACAAGGCTGGGATAGAATCAGAGAAGGGCTATGAGAGCTAGAGGATAAGCCAACACTTGAGTAAAACATCAGAAACAAAGAAAGCCTCTCAACAAAATTTAATCAATATAGCGTTTTAAAGCAACTTGCCCACAACTGACAGATGAAGTTTTTAAGATAGTGAGAGACAATGGCTAAAACAGACAAAAAAAAATAAATCATCACAGTAAAGTTACAAAACACTCTGTTAACAGCAAAGTGGTTAGCCATTAGGAGAAACTACTTATAGATGTAGTAAAGTCTTCATTATCTGTGACTGTTGAATCAAGACTAAAAGCTGTCTAAATTATATGACATAACTCAAATAGAAGTTGTAGGGAAAAAATACACAGAACGCATTAAACCAGAGATCAAATTCAGCAGTAAAAAAGTTTCTCCTCCAACCTTGAAAGCAATTGAAAATAACATTATTTTCTTGAATGTATTAAAACTGGACAAGTCCTTGTAAATATTTTAATGACTCTGAATGGTTTATCCTTAGGAAATGAAAACTTTTTATCCTTTAAGTGGTTAATATCTGTTTAATTAGTGCTTCAACTCTGTGATATATCGGAGCTCTATGGAAGGAGCTACAGAAGCTACAGCAAGATCTGTCTCACCACATAAGAATATCAATACTCATATTTTCCCAAAGCTTATATGAAATTTACTTGTAAAACTCCACTTTTTAAAAAGCAAAATCACCACCCATGATGCCCAGAGGACTTTAATAACTGAATGCACTCTATTGTCTCCTACTGCCCTTAGTCTTTTCCTTGCAATCTTACAGTGTAAGTTCGTAGGATACAAAGCAAGATTTTCTGACCCTTTCTCTGTGGTGACACGCAGGTTTCCAACGAGGTGTTTTCTTGTGCACAACCTCAGATGTGAGCCTGACTGCTCCAGGGCAGTCAACATGCAGGTGTGGGGAACTACAGAGGTGATACTGACTGACAGAAATTTTACAAGTCTGAACCCAAAGCCCTCCTCCAGAGAAATGTTACAAAATACCCGGTATGACAACCCCCCCTTATTTTTACAGAGCTCCTGAGCTGCTAGACTGTTTCATCCACATGCTCCATGTAGAAAAGCCATGGGAAACTGCTGCATCCCATGGCAATGCTCGAACAGTATAATGTCACACAAACTCACACTGTGTTTGTGTGTGTGCATGCACATTGTCTATATTTTGAACAAAAAGTTTTGGCATATGCTTCCAACTTTTAGTCTGGAGTCCAAAGCCAGTTGAAGACATGAGAAAGCAGCCAGGTTGCAGCCCACTAACATCGGCAGCGCCACTAGTGTCACACCTTCCCTCAATACAAGGCAACATGGACTAGATCTCTTGTGTGGGATACAGTCAAGCATAGTAAACCAGCCACAAAACACTTATTCTTTCATTTGTTTTGAGTGTGATGCTCCTAGCTCTTGCTATGCCTTAAAACAACAATAACAACAACAAAACACAGCAAACAAACAAAAAACCCCACAACAACAACAATAAAAAACCAAACCAAAACAACAACAACAAAACAAACAAACAAACAACAATTAAAAAAAAAAAAAACAAAGGAAAAAACTCACAAAAACCACACACGCAAAACCAAACCAAACCAACAAAACAAACAAAAACACCCCACCCCAAGAAACCAAAGCCTATTTGTAACTAAATAAAAGCAACCTACCCTCAAAAACAAGCACACATACAGATTCAGGCAAATCTCGGGAGTTGTACAACAAAATAGTGGTAATTTGACATTGAGCTTTGCTCCCTTTTGATTAAGTGTCAAATATAAATTAAATTCTCTGTTCACATTGCAAACTACATACAGGTCATTTTAACTTGAAGTTGAAGAACATGAAAGGCCTGAGATAGAAAAGAGAATCAAGGAGTAGGGAAAAAAAAGAAAACAAAAAAAGCAACCAGAAAAAACACAAAGGAGGCAAGGACATGATGACAGTTCAAAGAAAATATAACACAAAGATGATTCTGTCTATTTGAAGCCCATACTGACTATTTGAAGCCCAAGCACTGGTACTGACGTTGCCTACTTTATGAGGCCGCTCTTAAAGACAGATACAAAGGAAAAGTTAGTCAAAAAATCAATTCTGTTCTCCAAGTTCCCAGCAGGTCCCCAGCATCCATCAATAAAATAACTGATGCAGTACTTTTTGTTCTATACAGTGTGGCCTTAAAACAAGTAGAAGAAAGTATTAGAAGAAATCACATGAAAAGTCATTGTAAAATTGAAATTACTGAAGAATTTCATGAATGAAGCTAGAAGATAACTCATGCAGTCCTCCTTTGTCCCATAGGGGAAGTTCAAAAGGGCATCACATACAAGTATTTCACAACCACAACTTTCTGTGTGAATGAGAAGCAGAAGTCCCACTGAGAGGCTTGCAAAGTGTCCAGAAGCACAGCCATCTACATTTCCTTCAAAAACACCACTTACATCTTTCCAAAAGACAAAAATGGATATAACAACATGGGATTTACTTAAAAAACAAAAATGATTGAGATCTGAAGTGAATGCAATGTATCAGCTGGTCAGCATACCTATGTAAAGCAACTACTGAAGAATCAAGCAGCCTTTCCCTCTGTAAGTAAAATATTTTAAGGAAGTAGAACTGGAAGCCTACCAAGCCATTTTCTCTACTTGGTCTTGAAGAAAGAGCAGCTCATTGTACACAGACTACAAAATGTTGCAAATACCTACCTGTCTGTAGTGCACTGAGGCAAAAGGAGGTAGAGATCATTACTGAAACCTTAGGAGGCCACACACCGATTGACTTTCACTGGGTTCCTCAAGGCCCTCATACAGCTC
Source organism: Pseudopipra pipra (assembly GCF_036250125.1). NCBI lineage: Eukaryota > Metazoa > Chordata > Aves > Passeriformes > Pipridae > Pseudopipra > Pseudopipra pipra. The sequence goes on along the minus strand of NC_087555.1, from coordinate 25,911,077 downwards.
CTTCTTGAGGAAAGGTGATTTTTAGTTCTTTAATCATAAACTCATTATCTCAATTTGGTGTCTACTTCCTAATCTCCTGCAGATGCAGTGATCTAAATTTAGTATACAGATTTTCAGAGTCAACATTGGCTACAGCCCTCTGTTGGTATCAGGTACAGCAATTTAATTTCTTTCAGTGCTCCTGCTTTATATTTAACAATTATACACGATCCTTCTCAACCCTCTAAAAAAAAGTGTTTATCAGAATTTCTGTCACGTTCTTCAAACCTGACATAACTGTTATTGAGGCAACAACACCAAAAGTTCCAAGAAATCAAAAAAAGCAGAAAAATTACATAAGCTTTGTATAACAACCAGAATAGTCATTGATGTTCAACAGTTAATTAGTCTCATTTTATTTCCAGTACAGAAATGGAGTTTGACTATATATAAGCAATCATCCTAAAATACACATTGCAAGGTAGTTGTGACTTTTAATTGCTTTCATTTTTAGTCACTGTAGTCAGCCCCTTCAAGGAGCTGAGCTACAGCTTAATAGCTGCATATTCCACAACTTCAGTGGGATTTGTGGGTGCTCAGCAACTGCCTGGACGTGGTTGCTTGATGTTTTGACATCTATGCAATGCATATCATTCTCACATAATCGAATAACACCTTGGGAAGCAACAATACTAGTAGGATGAAAAACGTACTTGTTTGAGTCTGTTTCTCCATTTCTTTTGGATGAAGATATGTTGGAAATCAGAGTTAATTTTCACATTTGGCTTTGTATAGGCATTTGTGGGGCATACTGGCCCTCACTGGTTTGCACTTGGTTTTGTAATTCTAGGCAAGTATATTTCACTTGCAGCTATTCTACTTCATCTCAGCAGCGATTTACATTTTTCAGTCAAGCACATGTTTACATGCAGTGATACAGTTTCAGATACCACCACCAACCAGCAGGCCTCTAATGGGTCTCACAAAGCTGTCCCTCAAGCAGCCAAAGCACCGATTGTAAAGACATAGAGTCCAACAAAGCAAGGCTGGGTGAGCCACCAATACCTGCAAATCAGAGTACACCAGTAATGATTCAAGAGTCTGCAGGTGTCATGCTGAAGCAGTTCTACCATTTATTATGATTTGCTCATATGTCCTCTATGCTTAAAAACATCAGAGAAACGTAAAGGTAATATTGCACTTTGGGGTCCCAAGGCACTCTCTCCGCAAGGACACTGGCATCACACCAACATGAAATCAGCACAAGAGAACAAGGTATGGAATCAAGCTCCTTACAGGATTTATTCCAATGTTAGCCCAGTCAAAAGAAGGTGTCCCTCATGTGCCCCTCTTAAGCAGTAGCATTAAGGGTGAGCTTTGAGCAATGGAGCCGACTCTGGTTGTGGAACCATTCGCCAGACCTGAGTTACAACAGGCTGTCAGTACCTTTCATCAACATGAATCATATTGCTTAGCTAATGGACCCTGGAAAGGATCTACTATTTTTCAATATTTTTCCCATTATTGTAAATAGATGAGATTCTGCTCCAGGCCACATATGAAAGATGAAAAATTAGGAGGAAGAGACATGAATAAGTGCAGAGAATGTGAAGAAAGAATGTGATTGGTCTTATTTTTTTCCCTCAGCAAGGCATTTTCTTCCCCTTGACAAAACTAGCAGTTGCCCTGAGAAGAAGCCAGCTGATGTTACCTGCTATGCAAGATGTGAAAAACATTCAAAAGAAGCAATACTTGCAGTAAAAAACTTTAATTATTTTACTGCTTTCAACATTATATTAGCATTTATTTTTCCCTAAGCTTAAATGTCTGAAGTATTATTATAAATGGAAAATAAATTATTAGAATTATAAAATAAAATAATTCTCCAGGGCAGAAAACTAAATAATATTGGCAAAGCATCAGTGATTCTAAATCTCTTTTTAAAATAAAAAAAAAAATCTTACTTAGTGTCACAAATGTGAAATCTAAGGGTAAAACAAAACGTTTTTACACATCATTACTCAGATTTTATTAAAGTAGCTCATATAGCTGTAAACAAGAGTTCTGGAAAAAAAAAAAAAAAGAAAAAAGGCACCTACATAAGCTGTCTGGGTTCTTCTGAAAAACGACCTCTGTGAATCCTAAGAAATGAACAAATCCCACATTCTCAAAAGCCCTATTTCTTAATACTACTTTTAATCCAAATTTTAGCAATCCATCTGTGCATTTGAAAGAGTTACTGATTTTATCACCATTTAAGCCTGTATAAACACATACAAAGTCATGGCAGCACTTGAAAACAGAGAATCTTGACAGAGCCAATTTGCCACCATTTGCAGGCTTAGATGAATGTGTTGGGTCTTTTCTCAAATTAGTTCCACCTTTTTCTTCTGATAGAAACAGGTTTCAACTTTCAGTGCTTCTCAGTTGATGTTATGTTTATATTATATATGCATATGTTTTTGCTATTCATTTGGTAAAGAAACCAAAGCAAATCTAAGAACAGATGAACTCCCTGTGATTTGCAAACCTGACACGAAGAGCTGTGAGAAATTCAAAGTATTCTCACTCTTGGGATTTAACTTGAAAGTTTACAGGAAAGAAACAGATTGGTAACCCTACCTCCATAATATTTCCACAAATACAATCTAGATTCCTTCTTCCCTGGGTTTCATTGGCGGTGTGTGTTTTTATGGTTTGTTTTTTTTCCCTGAACTGGTTAGATAGATGTTTGAACACACAACAAGCACAAGAGAAATTATAACCTTGTAACTACCATAGTCATGACTGCTCAGCTGAATCCTTGGGGCATCATTTAATATTCAGATGCACAAAAATACATTTAAATAATTCTAGGGTTGGGCTGTGCCACAAACCAACAGATGCTGGGCAATTCAGAGTTAAGGATGACACTTCATTATCACTGTTCTTAACAAGGAGAAGGAAAAGCATGTAAATTAAGGATATAATTTCAGTTTTCAAACAAATTCTTCAGGATTTATTGGTGTGTTACAATAGCAATGCCTTTTAAGCACAGTTTTCTGTATGTTAAAGGCCAGAAATCTTCTCTGTATTCAAGCAATACTAAGTTCAAAAAACTGAAAGAAAAGTAAGTGATAAAATTGAAAAGTCAAATTCCCAGTGAACTGCTAAATAAATCCCTGTAAAAATCCTACTGTATTTTTGGGAGGGGAGTGGGAAAAAGAGTGTTATGTTGTGAACTTCCTACACCATACCAAATGCAAACACAAAACATAATGGTTGATAAAAACTGAAAAAGAATAATGTTAAACTGCTACCCACACATGGAACATAAAACGTTGTAGAACTAATTCATCTGCAGCAGACAGTTCTGTCTAAAGCTTCTTTTTATAATTCTTATTTGTGATGTAAATACAGTAACAACAGTAAGAGTCAAAAAGCATCAAACTTCCAGACACAGAGGTAGTTCTGAGGCAAAAATGAGTCTTTGTGGTATTTACTTTAAAACATAAAATTGAAGAACAGTAATTTTGTCATGTCCAGAGACTAATTATATACCTGAAAACAATTAGATTTAAGTGATATAATAAGCAAGAAGCTAAGTGGTACAAAGTATTGAACATCTGCAGTATGGGGCTACATCTGTAGACACTTTTGATGTGATCAGTCCTTTGCTTTTTGCAGTTAATTCCACGTATGGAATTTATTAACTTGTGAGAAGCCCATGTGACGCTCACAAATATTTTTATAGGAAAGAAAAGTGAGGTCATTTTCCAGTCATACTTGATGCGACTTAGAAAATAAAAATGAATGAAAGAAAATCTACTTGAAAAATTAGAACATTTAGAACTACAAACTCAGATTTTCAGGCTGCTCATTAGTGGAGTCCCATCCATGACACGGGATTATATATATAAACTTAAAAAAATATAAAGAGAGAAAAAGAGATGATTAATAAAAAGCATGAATTTCTGTGAATTAAAGAAAGAACAAGAAGTGAAAAAAAAAAGAAAGAAAATGATCTAGCTGAGTAAAGACCAAAAGGACAGTACAAATCTAGGATTGCATAGTATAAAAAATATCTTCAAAGCAACTGAAGCTTAAAAATTCAGAGAAAGTCTTTGAAAACATATACAACCATATAAAAAACTATCTGAGAGGCAGATGCATGGCTGAAACATACCTGTCAAGATAAAAAATTCAACTGTATAAGAATTGTTTTTACAAGTCCAACATACATTTTCCTGAATTCATGCCTTTTATTTCAGTGCCTTGTTTAAAGAAACCATACTACACAAGATATTTAAGTACTACCTACCCTAAAAAAAAAGTTATCTCACTCCCAAGGAGAGACTTAGACTTTTATGTTAATTTATATACTTCAAGCAGTTACTTATTTCACCCCACAACGAACTTAGTCAGATGCATATTCTGGGACAACATGCTCAGAACCACCAAAGCATCATGAAATAAAAAACAAGAAACAAACTCCCCAAACAAAGAAACACAAAACACCGACAAAACCAACCAACCAACCAAAAACCAAACAAAAAAACAGGCACAAAATGAAATAGAATACTCACTAGGTAGGAGCAGGCAAACAGGTTGCTCTGATACAGCTGCAAAAAAAACAAACCCAAAAAAACCCAAAAACCCAAATCAAAACTCAAAACCACCACACCTGTAAGTCTTTACCAATTTAAAGGTAGCTTCACTCCAGCATGCAGTAGGGAAGAAAATGTTTCAGAAAAAGGCAAATGTATGTGGATTACCTTTCCAGAAAAGGCAGTCTTGCTATATTGGTTCAGAAATAATGTGTGACATAACATATTTAAGGTTGTTAGCAGTAGCAAATTTGTTCAAATTCCTATGATTTTTTTTTTTAGGAATTGCACCTTTTTTTAGTTTCACTGAATCTTCCTAATGAAATAGTTTGAATCAGCAAGTGAAAAGGATGAACGAAGACAGCCCAAGCTTCCTTGATTCTAGAGGGCATGAGCATCACACTATCTAAAGTTAGCATATGAAATAGTTTTCTGATTAGTCACAGAGAAAATTATTCATCAAACAGTCCAGGCTCAATCCTTCCAAAACCCCCTTAAAAGAAATATATTTACAACCTATCAATACGGTATTACTTTTATTTAATGAAGTTTAACATATAACTTGCTTTTCCCCTTTTCCTTTGGTTGAATATATGCTTCTCAATATTTTTCCTTCTACCACTTTCAGCTCCAAATTTTGCTGTATTAATAGGACCCAGAGCCGTTTTTTGTCTCTCCTCTTGCATTTAATTTTCTTTAGATTTACAATCTTTGAAATCAATAGAGTTAGAATCTGAGACAAAGATAATGTAAAAATACATCATCACTTGATTAAAAAAAATCAAGATGCATCTTTACCTTACCTTTTACCAAGTGAAGGCAGCTGAACAAATATATAAGTGGTGGAAAAAAAAGAAAACCACTGAATCCCATAAGTATAATTTTTTCTGTTGTTTTCTATGGCAAAAACTGCATGAGAAGTGCAGCAATTAAATAAATTAGAGTAAAATATTGGAGGAAAAATCATAGGGGAAAACCACACTTCCTAATGGGACTTTTTTTGTATGTATTTCCTAAGCCCCTATCACCAAATTGATTGCAGAAAGGTAAACAGTACTGAAACTTCTATTTGTAACTGTTTCTTGCACCCAAGAGAGCCCAAATATTTCCCTTCTCCCTATGAGGCATCAGCTCCTGTAGCAGAATTTAAAAATTTGCAGTTAAAATGGAAGGGGATAAAGGCAGTCCTCAGAGTGAGCCCATATGTGGCAGAATCCATCAACTTCAACTACTTCATCTGGAGTAATTTCACAGGATTGGTTTTCAGGCACAGAACCAGATCCTAGAGAGCTGCAGGAACCCAGCAGCAGCCAGAAGGGTGTCAGCAGGACCTGCCCTTTGGGCAAGGGAAGGATTTCCACTCTGTAGCCTCTTCTTGCAGAGACAGCACACAGTCCAAGAGATGCTTTAGGCCTAGCAGCATGTCTCCATCACTGGTCTCCCTGATATTCTGTTTTCTCACTCTAAAGGGTGAGGGTGTTTTCTCACCCTGAAGGAATTTACTGACACATTTGTGGAGACTGCTGTGGATTTTGTTTCGTTTATCATCTTGCTAATGAATTGTTTGTTTGTGTGTGTGCAAGTGCTCCGGGAAGAAACCTCCAATTTATCATGCTTGTGTTGACACTGCTTCATCTATAGCCTAAACACAAGCAGAGATTGCACAGAAATCCTACGGGTGGTAAAGTGCTTAATACCATATCTAGCTCACCAATAAGAGCCAGTGAAAAAATCCATGGTTTAGGTAACACAAATCTCTCTAAATCACCAGTTGATTAGCACAATTATGCGTTAGTCAGAACAACACTCTCTGTCCTATAGTCTTTGTGATGACTATACAGAAAAAATACTCCAGTAACTTGTACAACATAGAGCAGATTTCCATGAAAAGTCAGTTCTCTCTTAAAGAAGCAGATTATTCAATATATACACCTGCAGCAAGCTCAAGCCTGCTGGAAAATTTGCCCCCATGTAGGAGAAGGAGGCAATGCATTGATGAATAGAACTGCTGCTGCCATCCAGGAGAAATAAAGTGCAAAGGAATAGGAAAAAGAAATCAATTCCCCTTATCGCTCTCCAGCTGCACATTGTTTTTCTGTCTGTCATGCTTATATAGGCAAATCATTGTATTATCTTTTCTCTTGTGAACAGTTCCATTGAAGCATTTATGAAATGGAGGATGTATATGGCTCATCAAAGGCTATGACCCAACCAATAAATCTTTATACCTCTCTGAAGGAGTCCCTGCTGTGCTCCTCTTGTACAGATCTGCTCCAGAACACATGGGGTTCAGAGTCAACCCTATGTTATCTGGAAGATTTTGTTTTCATTAGAATTCAATCAGGGACAAAGCAGACTTTTAAAATGGTTGATGTGTCCTTGACACCTATGGTACAATCCTTTTCATGGTCCTTGTATAAGGTCCACAAACTTTACGATGCTGAACTGGCCCCTCTGAAAGGGGTGCCCAGGTGTTACTCTGACCACTAGCCACTGTAACACCTGCCAGCTTTAAAAAGAATGTGTTTACTTGTGAGTGAGTGCTGCCAGAGGAAAGGAAAAAAAACAACCCACAGTGAAGGAACTTTACATCAAAAAGTGGAGCACAGAGGTTCTGGTACCCTGAATTCTCTGGAGGGAGAATGTGTGTGAATTTTGGAGTAAAGTGACCTGGAGGTAGTCATTCCTCAAAGATGACTTTTCCTTCTCTGCCAGAGCTCTAAGAGATGTTCTGACAGAAAGACAGCCCATTGGTTTTAGAAATGTCCTCCAAATCACTCTAGGTATACTGGTCAAAAGTCAGCAGCCTCTTTCCAATGCTGTCTTTTATAAAATTCCATCCTCTGGGTCATATCTTCTTTCACTTTGTATTTGGAGAACATCAGGTGCAGGGGAAGCTGGTTAGAAAAGGCCCAGGGTTGAATCCTGCCTCCCATGACCACTGATATCAATGGCAAGAACTGCTCTGTGTTTGTGATGGAGCACGAGGCTGAATGGTGCAACATCTTTTCATCAACATGACGGAGCTTTTGGGCTTTCCAGGAGTGTGCTGTCCTTTCCACACAATCCTGAGAGCTCAGCAGCACCCCATAAGTCTCTCTGGTCTTCATCCAAGAGGTCTGCTTTTTTGTTGGTCAGCTCCCATTCTCCAGCACAGAAGCAAAATGATATGGATGTAATGGGGCATTATCCCATGCCTTAATAGCAGATGTTGCCTCCCCTGGGCTGCTTCATTCCCTACCTGCTTCTGCCTTAGCAGTAAATGGGTTTCACCACGGCACACACTGACCCAAAAGCTGGCACACCCTCCTACCACCCTGCAAGTTCTTCCAAGTACTGGCCTTTGAGAATTCTTTGCCCAGTAAGCCACCACCAAAAAAAAAAAATGCAGGGAGCCATTTTCATAATAAAAAGCATCCTATATTACAGCTAATAGTGAGGGCTCTGTCAAAAAAGCAGACTTCATACATGGTAAAGAGGCCCAAGCAACATTAAAGAAGGCCTGAGAGCTCAGTGCAGCTCAGGATCTTTCCTCATCTCCTACTCCAGCCCTCAAATCTCTAGTCATTCAATTAGGTGCCTTGGGATTTGGGGTTGGAAGATGCTAGGAGGATGTCTGTCATCATTAGGATAATTATCACACTTAGACATTATGCATTATTTATTCCAAATATTTATTCATTATTGTGTCCCAGATTAATGTAAGCTACTTGAGGCAAATCTACTTTTTATGAAAGTATTAGTAAGAGAAAATCTGAAGTAGAAAAAAAGCAAGCAACCAACCAAAAAAGTAAACCTTGCCAAGCTCCTTCAAGGAGTGACAGAGAGAGAGGAAAAAGAGAGAGAAGAAAGTTTTAATAAGATGATTGATCCTAAAGCTGTCAGGTCGTGTTATTGACAGTAAGCAAGCCTCTTCTGGGAGCAGAGATGTTGATCTAATATATTTGGTCCGTGATCTAATTTAATATGTTAGATGTCCTCTTGGTAGAGAGTAAGTTTTCTTCCAATTCTTTGGGGGAAAAATGAGAAAAAAAAATCATACTATCAAAAGCTGTGTGCTTAAGATTTTTTTAAGTGAGTAAGTTTAGATATTAGGTAAGGTAAACTGGACCAGCTTTGGTGGAACTAAGAGCGTCACTCTGATTTTTTTCTGTCAAAATCCAGTTAATGAGAGTCCAGAAATTGGTATTGTGGTTTACAAAAATTTCACCTTAACTTTTTCTACCAGTTGTTCTTAATACAATTTATTATTTTTATTATTGGCACTACAATGACAGCAAAGGACTGGGACACAGCCATCCTATGTTCAGTGCAGACACGTAGTGTAGCAGGAGGTAGATGACATATTCTTTGATCAAGAGGCAAATATTAGAATTATCAGGAACAGACCACCTGTGCAAGCTGAAATGAAGGCAAAAGAAGCCAAGAAATTTGCTCAGCCTCATAAGTTCATCAATAGTGGAGTTAGTTGAGCTCTCTGAATTTTTATGAGCTGATATGTGGCAGTTTTATTATAAAAAAAGATCTTGAAAATTACTTCTTCCTCTGTATATTTCCAGAGAAAATGTATTTGCAAAATAATAAATAACCAAAATATATACATATGTGAAGATGCTGTAATGCTAAGTTCCTCGACCCACTGCTTAATTCTGCCACACTTTTCCTCCATGCTTTCCTATTATTGCATTTGTCTGTAATGTCTCTTTTTATATTTACACTGGAGGCCCTCAGGAAAAGAGGCAAACTCTCTATTTTGTGTTTGATTTCACCTGGACCCAGGAAATAATGTTGTACAAAATGCAAGTAATATAATAATAATAAATTTAAAACTTTACTTTAAAACATTCATTTATTTTAGCGTACTTCCTTTTATAACTGTTTTGGCTCTTTACACTTTTAAAAAATCAGAAGTGAACAGAAAGAGTGGAATAAGAAAAATTGATTCATATATCCTTATGATTCCTCCATATAAAGACCAGCCTTGATCTGATTTTGCCCTTCTACTTGCTTTTTTCAGTCTCAACATTTCATCTGAAAAGGGAACATGTGTCCATATTTGGCAGCCCTTCCACACCACTGAATAAGAAATGTGGGATTTTGATCCTTCAGAACCACAATGTGTCACTTCTCTTAGAAATCAAAACTCATATAGGTCCAGTCCTTCAGCAAGCCACTGCAGGAGATGAAGCAAATCTCATGTAAAGCAAAATCACTGTGCTCCTGCCCTTCCACTGAAAGCTTCTTCACAGATACAGAGCAGCAGCTGGGCAACATCAACCTAACTGTGTATTGACCACAGTATCCTGCCCCAACAGCAAGCATCAGGAACCAAATATATAGTTAGTACAAACCTGTTGTGATATTTCCTTGGAATACTCTCCCGATTTATAGTGACTTTCAGGGAAGGTAATTTTGAAACAAGAGGGAACTCAAGAGCTGAGTACCACCAGCAATCTGTGTGGATCTTGATATGTGACAAGAAAGAAAGAAAAAATGCTTATGTTTTCATTACATAAATAATTTGAAAGCTTCCTTCTGACAGTCCATAGAGAAGAAGGTGAGCAGAAGGTTAATTGCATTCTGATGGGAGATTGTATTTTTTATGGTCCCTCTTTCCATTTCTCTCTTTCCTTAATGTTGTCACAACATTTTTGGTGTTAGTTTAATGAAAACAGGATTTAATTAATATTCTTGCTGGTATGATTCCCATCATAGTGAAAGACAAGCAATCAGCAATCTACCAGACAGCTAGAGGCAGAAGGGCCAGTGAAAGAAGAGAGTTTCTGTTTTACAGCAAATGAAACCTAGAAACTTCTTCAAAGGATTTAAATGAGAACCAGACTGGCACTTGCATGTAAATGACCACTGTGTTTATCACAAGAGACTGGGGGATTTGGGCACACCAGCCTACCACAAATGGATCCCATGGACATTGCTCGAAGCCTTCTCCTGTCTTAAGGCAGTGAGAAGCAGAAGTGTTCTGCCTGACTGTCCTGGATTACACAAAGATTTTGGTATCCACCTTTTCTCTTTTCTCCAAATATGCCTACTAATTTAGACTGTGGGGAGGGATTTAAGGGTAGTACTCTCCCAGGAGAAGAATGTATCCACCAGCAGGAAAAGCTGAGGAATACAAACTGATTGCTGGTGGAAAGCTAGTGTAGAGTTGTGCTGCAGAGCTATGTGAAGTAAGTAGCAGGAACTAACTTCCTGTGCTTACCGACTTCTGAAACAGTTCTACATAGTCAGGAACATCCGTGCGTTGTCACTCCACTTAAATACCTATAGGTGGGGCAGGGTATTGTCAGTTCAACATAACATGTCAGGGGAAATTTGCAGTTGTACAGAACCTGATTCTTACAATAATATCATGTGAAACCAGATATCAGACCATGCTCCAGAAGAAAAACCGTGATGATCTAATGACCATTGAATGCAATTTAAGGTGATTGGTAGTAAGACCCAATAAGATGGTATAAAAAGAGGTGTAAATATCAGACCAATTCCAGTAATTCTTTAATGGCATAAAATACACCATTCCAATTAAATAGAGATGACGATGTAATATGTCTTGATTCTTATGTCACAAAAATTAGACTTCCTTCAAGGCTTTCAGACATACATTTGATTTTTCTATATCTAACTTTCTCAGTTTATTGAAGATGCTTAGTCAACAAAAACATTGTAATATGTCAGTTGCTATGCTTTAATTCTGCTGAAAATCTATTCTGTTCTCCTTTAAGACTTTGAGATTCTCCTGCAGGAATCTGTCAGCAGTGAAAAGCATTGCTATTCAAAAGGAAAACGCCGCATGTCTTTCTGATAAATATCAGAAAACTCCCTTGGTGACAGTGATGTACTTCATTTATTTATTTATTTATCACATGAATGCATTCAAAAGCATTCATATCATAAAACAAAGCATGGTAATAATCTATGGATATTCCCCTTGCTGGGCCATTCCCCACACCAATTGGGTCTGATGCCACGTAAGCTGCCATTTCCAAATGTCCATATCAGTTCATCCCTCAAAAATTTGAGCCCTTAAAGCAGGTAAGGTTTGCCCATGTAACTCCACTCTCCACATCTTACTAAAATTTAGATTTCAGCTGTCAGCTCAATGGCAAACTTCTCATTGAAATGTCATTTCACACATTGCGAAGTTTCCTCCTCTCCCCCACCCTCTCCCTTTCACTAGAAGAGCTGTTTTGAATCTAGATAGTTCTGATCTATATGACAAAAGGGTAATAAGACCTAACTAGAGTTACATTTCATCAGATGCCACAGGGCTTTTCAGATAGACAAATGCTTGATTTTGTCTGATACCCAGATTATTTTCTGAACAATAGGGGCACCTGCTTCTGCTCTCACACATTTTCAATAGCAGATGTAGCTCCACTGGCTTGCAGGGTAGTCACTCACAAGCTTGGACTCAGCCAGACCATCTATTTCAGGAAAACTGCTGCCACAAAGCAAAAATCCATCTCATGTGGATCAAAATAAGCATGTAGGAAGAAAGAACCTGGCCAAGAATTAGATAGCTGGCAAACTCTGGAATAATCCCATGTAGAATCTGTTGGATTTTAGATAAACTCTTAGATATACTTTTTTTTTGACTAACTGCAGAAGTGACACTCTCACACGGGTTCTTAACCCTGTCTTAAATGTCTAAGTTTAGGATGGATTAGTCTGGGCTTAAGCAGCCTAGATTGGTGAAAGCAGATGCTTTAATGGATCATTGAGGTTTGTGACCTATACTTCTCAATCAACCTCAAGTAGATATAGGAGTTTTTCTTCTTAGTGGTGCTGTCACTGAAATATCCATACATTGGACTCTATCGCTGTTTCTGATGCCTTTAGAGATCTGACAATTCCTAGCAGCATTGCCTGCTTGTGCTGCACAAACAGAAACACTCTTTTAAAACTGCAGTTGAGACCTGATGGCATCCCCTAGATGCTTATGTTTAGCCACCTTAGTCCTGTTCAAACTGCGAGGAGAATCAGTCTGCCACGATACTGTTTGTCTGATCATATTGCAGCATCGCTGATGTGAGTCTCTCTTGCATAGGCTAAATGAGAGCTCAGAACCTAAAAGCTGGCCACATGCTGGACCTGGTCAGACGCTGAAGCCTGGCCTGAGAGTCAGTACAGCATTACAGTATTATTATTCCACAGAACTTCCAAACGCCTGTAAGCAAAATTGGAGACCTGCCTAAAACCTTGTCCTGTCCAAACAGTCCTGCCTTATGAGCATGGCATGCACTAACAGGAACTGTGAAGTGGTGCCTTGGCAGCTGGGATGAGAAGCCACAAGCTGATCAGTGCCACTGGTTCAACACAGCTCCATTCTTGCCACTCAGGCTGCATGAACTAAACTAAACAGCCTAGATCAGTGCCTGAGCTAATAATCAGAATATTCAATTAAACTGCATTGAGATCTGGACTCTCTCACATCCAATTAGCTCATGTGCCACTGTTCTGCTGAGGTTGATGCAACTGTGAGTCAGAAATTAAATCCTGTTTCCTCTGTTGTATTCTTTATGTAATGATACTGCAGAGGGAAAATAAATACTTAAACTTCAGGCCTTGTTCTTCCTCAAGAACACCATGGTTTCTTTGATATGAATAGTAATTAACCAGGGGAATGATAACCGGGAGTTGTACTGTTACTGGGCACGTTAAAGTCAAGACAGGTTTGCATGAACTTTTACTTAAAGATGTAACAAATTTTAAAGATAAATTCAATCAGGGAAATCCTACAGGAGCAGGAAACCCTAAATGATCAGCAATCTTTCTGCAGATTTACAAACCTGTGAAACTCCCTGACTTTGGATCATTGTCAAATGACTTGCCCAAGGCCACATAGGGAATGTGTGACAGGCAGGCAACATCCCCCAGAGAGAGCACAGTGCTGGTGCTTCCCAGGTCCTGATCCTGGGTTGCTTCAAGAGTAGATCCTGTCTGTTTTGGCAGAAAGACTTATTATGGCAGATGCCAAAAGGCTTATGTTCAGGAATACATCTTCAATAGGGGGATCAATAAGACTCATACACACTCCGAATGTCCCCCAGAGACTTTTCTCACTAGTGAAATACAATGAAAAAAATAAAATTTAAACTACTCTATTTTCAAACTCCAATACTTAGAACCAAGCACCTTCCTAAAGTAACTGAAATAAAAGAGATGAAAAAGTAAAAGAAAAGATATAACTCTGTTATTAAAATGTTTTTCCTTGACAAGTGTTTTCGTATTTGCCCCAAAGAAGAAAAACCTAGGAATATTTTTTCTCCTGACATATTGGCAAGACTATTGAATGTTATGTAAAGCAGGGCTGCAGATTAAAGACTGAGGTTTTTTGTGTCAAAAATACTATAACTTTGTGCTGCTGCTGCATAGGAAACCAAAAAAAATTAAGGAGTACCTTTCCCCTGCGGAGACTTGATGTTTCTTGATGTTTTGGCTGAGGGAGCAAAGGCATTAAGAGGTCAAAAAACCCAAACCAAAGAGAACAAGGGGGAGTATAAAACCAGAAAATAATACATACCATGTTACAGTCTTGATGCCCTCTAACCTATGTTTATCATGTGTTCAACGGACACAACAAATATTTAGAAGGAAACTGTCATTTGTAAACAGAGATAAGTTGCCCCAAGAACTCTCTAGAAGCAGAATATGCAAATTTTTATTGTAGTCCCCCCAAAAATAAGCAGTTACCTTTTCATAAAATTATAATTAAATTGGAAAATGCTCTATTTTTTTGTTTATTTTTTTCCTTTCAAGCTGATTTTCCATGGTCCTGATGCTTGGCTTCATCCATAGGTGATGAAAACACAGAAGCTGCACCATTTCTTCATATCACAGAAGTGTCTCTGATTTAATCCTCAATAAAGTTCTTTAAACAAGACTTTAAAATTAAAAATTGGGAAAAAAGTTAAATGTTGGTCCTTTCCTGCAAGTGAAGTCAAATCCTTCCTTTAAATGCTGTGCTATGAAAATAAATCAGTCTGACAGCAAATGGCTGCTCCTGCTTTCAAACCCTTGCTCCTTGAATGCAGCATGCAGAGAACTTCTGGTCTCCTGCCATGCTCTTAAACGTTTGGAGGGAACTTTTTGGAAAAGGTGAACCACTGATGCCTTAAGGTCCATCTGTTATTTTTGATTTTTCTAATTTTTATAAGTTTTATAAGTAGTTATATAGCAGAAGTAGATTTAGAAGCAGCAGCATTTCATTCATTTACCCTTAACACAGAAGCTACACACATTCCCCAACCCTATTACCCCACTCCATGCTCCCCATATCAATTCTACCCCCTGAATTCCAGTAGAAATGTTTAGTGTCTCTTTAAGATAGGCCTGCTCTGTTTGGAGAATGCTTGTACCTTGGCCTAAACCGCGAAAGTACAGTCAAGAACTGGGTGAATATATGTCCCCTGTACCCCGAAGAAGATAAAGATTGGTGAAAAAAGGGACTCAAAAAGCCCCGAGCCCCAATTTCCCAGGGGCGAGACAGGCGTGGATCAGGGCAAAAGCCAGAGAGTGGACTAAAACAGGGATTGGACAGAGAATATTATAAATTGTAACATCTGAGACACGGGCACGTGCGCATCTTGTAATCCTATGCCTAGGCACAAATTAAAACCCTTTCCTTATCTCACCTTCAAAACTAAATTGCCTCGGAGTTTTTCTTCTCCCCAAATTTTCTTTTAGGCATCACCACCCTGTACTCTTCAGTGCAGTGGTGCAGCAGACTCTATGACAGGAATATTAAAATCTCACAGCAGATGTTTGGGAGGTATCTCTGATATCTCTGAACACATCATGAAGGAAAGGACCAACTTAAACACTGGCCAAAGTCAAATCCACAGAATCATGCCAAATTTGATGAGCTTTTCCTGTTTGCAGGCTTCAGCAGACTTCACCTATAGTGTGGCAGAATCTTTAATGCCAAGTACCTGGACCTTACAATGTGCAGGCATACAATCCAATACTGATAAATCTTCCCAGTCAGAACACAGCAATGACCCTTCCCAGTTTTTCATTTCGATTTTGTCATTTTTGAGCAGTATAACTGCTTATAGATTCATAGATTAGTTTGGCTTGGAAGGAACCTTTCCAGGTCATCTGGTCCAACCCCCCTGCAATGAGCAGGGACATCTTCAGCTAGATCAGGCGCCTCAGAGTCCTGTCCCATCTGGCTTTGAATGTTGCCAACGATGGGACATTTACCACCTCTCTGGGCAACCTATTCTACTGTTTCATCATCCTCACTGTAAATGAAAATTATGAGTGAAGGGGGGCTGTAAAGCCCCTGACAGTTACATCCGGGCAGTGTAAGGGTGCAAGAAGTGGAATGTGAAGGAAAGACAGGCCATTGGTATAACATAGTTTAGGTCTGAGTAGTTTGTTTGCTTCTGGAAGTAGATGGGTCCAAGCTTGGAAACAGCATTGATTAACATTCTGAGCAGCTCCTGCTGCTGAGGAGAATGACAGATAATCTCACCTTGAGCCCCCGAGTATTGCTGTTTTTATGATTATTCTTCCACAGGGTCAGAAGTAAGTGGTAATATTACAGTGCTGTTAGATTTTCAGTCATAAAAAGGCAAATCAGCAGCTATGTGTTTCTTTAGCCTTGACAATTAAAATCAGACATAATATGCTATGTAAGTATAAGAAAACCCCAATCAAAAGAGTCCATTCATTATTGTTTGCTATATATTTGTTCTATATGTGTGAATATCCAGTTTTGTGCTTGCTTATCAATCTGCTACTTGAAGAAATGACAGGAAAGCAAGAATCATAATACAATTTCCTATTCCATCTCCCAAGCTGGGTGTACAAGAAATGAAGATAAGTGCACACATTTGACAGTCACACTACCTGGCACCATGCATCATGAAATGATGGCTTCGTCCATTTCCTTCCCTCCTGTACAGAAGACTTTAGTTTACCAAACATAATGGTATAAGGAAATCAGTCATCTGAAACGTAACTATCTAATCCATGTTAGTCACATCAGCTTCCACTAGAGCCAACAGAGAAAGATTATCATCTGAGATGATTAATCTCAGCCTGAGAAAGGTGTCTGAAACCAGAGGGACTTATCACCCTCTCCACTAAGTACAGAGGAAGCTTGGACGAGGCGGTCAGATTAGATACATACCTTGTAGATAGCCAAGGTCAGAGAGATGAATGTTTGTCTACTCACTCTTTATAGCCATGGATTCTCATTAGATGCACCCGTTGCACTTGGAGCTCTGGAGGTCTGTCTCTACTGCTGCACAGACAGCAAACATTGGTAGTATTAATCAGAAACATCCCTCGTCCCTTATCTCAGATGTGTATCTGGGCAACCTCGAAATACAAACTGCAGTATAACCAGCACCATTTCACCTCTCTCTGAAACACAATAACTTTTGCAGAGAAACATTTCAGCCATTTAAACATACATAGGAACTGCTGATGAAAGAGTAAGTCACAAGTCTTCACTTGCCCAAGGCTGAAATGGGAATAGATGGGGGAATGAAAACACATAGGAAGAAGAGGGTGGCTCATACTAAAGTCTCACCTTGAAAGTCATCTGAACAACTCCCTTTATTTAGTCAGAAGTGGTTGGGAATGAGATTTGCCACTGGGATGAGATTAGGTAAAACAGCAGTGTAATTACACAAGGTTGTCATCTATAATAGAGTTATTGAACTTTACACACATATCAAATTCAGGTTGGCATTTTTATAAAATATTTTTGTTCCATTAATTTATGGAGTTACTCCTGAGAAATACAGTGCTTATATTTATGCATGGTTTATGTGTTTAAAACCTAAAGAGCTGCTGGTGAGTGCAAAGTAAGTAAGCCAAAATTAAAAAATGTCAAGCTACATCCCAGAAATCCTTCAGGTCTATAGCACTACATCTCTTTCCTTTTTCAGGCAGGAAAAAGCTGTTCATAAAACCACATTGGAGCTCTCATTGTGTTCCTGAGCACAGCCCAAGACCATGGCCAGGCTACAACATGTATTGAGCATGAGCTAAGAGATCATATGGATCATCGTCTCCCCAGACCTCAAGGACCTCCTTTCTCCCCCTTTTCCCCCCCAGCCACTGTCACTCAGCATTTCATACAGTACCAGCTGGGTAACTTGAGCAGCAGCTGTTCAGATGGGTGAAATCCAAAAGAACAAGGCTGCTTGTGCAAGGCTGGGATACTGGGACTCCAGCTTGGCCTGGCAGTAGGGCATCTAAATGTTCAATATGTTAAAAGAAAAAAAAAAAGTGACTGAAACCATAAGTGCATAAATGTTTTGGGACCTGCTGCAAGGACAGTCACGAGATGCTCTGTCCAACCACTGGCCATAGTTACTTTGAGCTTTGTTATTCAAAACCTCTTCTACATTATAGGAACGTATTTCAGTAGCTCCCAGACTGGCTGTGAATGTTTCCAACAAAAGCAGAATGTTTCCAGTAAATTATGCTGGTGGGAATCAAAAGCTGTTTGGAGCAAATCATGCCTCAGGCTGTGCTGGGTCTTTCTCAGGTTTTCACTGAGTGTAGAGACAGTCTGAAAGCCATATGGAAATGGTAACCAGCTCCTGCATGCAAACTGAACTTGAAATTCCTGTCAGTTCTTTCCCTGGCTTAATGTTGAAGCAAGAATATCAATGTCTTTAATTGTTTTCCATGTCCTGGGGGCTCCTGGTAAGCAAGAAATACCTTGGGGACACAAGTACTGATCTATTACAACAAGTAAGCAATAAAACGAAATAAAAAAATATCAAGAATTGAAGTGCACTGAGTGGTTTGCAGCCACCTTCACTACTGATATCAGGTTATGGTTTTTAGTAACATTCTGCATTCAGAAAGCTTCTAATGTGCACATCCATTGTCCTGCAACAAGTTGAGTTTCTTGCCTACCTCCTTATTACACCTGTCAATCATGTGTGAAAACTGAAGCCAGAAAGCAATCTGACAATGCTGTTATATCCAATAGCAGTGATAAGGATGAACTTTAAGTATTAAAGGACTTTTGTGGCAGCAAACCCTCCACAGCTTGGATACCAGCATTTTCTGTCAGGCTACCTTTCATTAAGTCTTTACTAGCAAAAGAAAATGAGAGAACCCAAACAAAACAGAAAGAAACTGATATTAAATTCTGAACTTCTGACAAGAACTAAAGCAAGTCTCTACTTGAACATGTTTTTTTCATAACCTTAGAGGAAGAGAGGAAGGTGGAGAAATGTAAGCAGAGGATGCAATTCTCCATTTTCTATGCTCTCTTGACTTCTGTTCATATTCCTAGAGAAACAAGTTGGCTTTGTACCTACATGAAGAATTTTGTGTCCAGAGGGCTGAAACATGCAGGTGCCTTAAAATCTGTCAAACAGGGAGAACTGAACCTTGGTGGAAAGGGATTTTTAGAGCAAGTGTTTGATCAGGTAAGGGAAAGGAATGACTTTACAGAATCACAGAATTACAGAATCAATTATGCTGGAAAAGACCTCTGGGATTGAGTCCAATCTATGACGTAACACCACCATGTCAACCAGATTATGGCACCAAGTGCCATGTCCAGTCTTTCCTTAAGTACTTCCAGGAAAAGTGACTCCACCACCTCCCTGGGCAGCCCATTCCAATGTCTAATCAACCCTTCTGTGGAGAAAGTCTTCCTAATGTCTGACCTAAAACTCCCTTGGCACATCTTAAGACTATGTCCTCTTGTCCTGTCACTAGTTGCCTGGGAGAAGACACTGACCTGCACTTACAGCCTCCTTTCAGATGTTTGTAGAGAGTGGTAAGGTCTCCCCTGAACCTGCTCTTCTCCAGGCTAGACGACCTCAGTTCTATCAGTCATTCCTCACGGGACTTGTGCTCTAGACCCTTCACCAGCTCCTTTGCCCTTCTCTGGACATGCTCCAGCACCTCAATGTCCTTCCTGAGTTGAAGGGCCCAGAACTGGACACAGTAGTCAAGGTGCAGCCTCACTAGTACTGAGTGCAGGGGAAGAATCACTTCCCTAGTCATGCTGGTCGTACTATTTCTGACACAGGCCAGAGTGACATTGGCTTTCTTGGCCAATTTATGTAGGCTCTTCCCTACATTCATTTATACCTGAGCCATTGTGAACAACTTGATGTCACGGGACAGGGAGACAAGTGGAAAAGGCTTGCACGTTCTAAAAATGCAACTTTACTCATCCAAATACTAACATAATACCTTTTATCAGCACCTATACCTGAGGTCATCTCAACAAATGGATGACAACTTCAACTGGAAACAAACCAAACAAACTTGTCCTGTGCAGGGCCAAGAGCTGGACTTGGTGACCCCTGTGGGTCCCTTCTAACTCAGGATATTGTATGATTCTATGAACATCATTGATATCAGTGGAGTCATTCTTGATTTAAGACTCTGAAGAGAATTTCCCAGTATACTTCTTCCCTTACCTCATAAGGAAGGAAGAATATCCTTGCAGTAACAGTATTAATAGAAACATATGTGTGAAGTGGGGAATTGGGGAAAAGAGCCCAAGACCTGGGCTGTTCTGACCACTGGGCTGAATGGTGCACACTCACATTTCAGCCTGCTCTGTAGAAAGTCTGTCTGTGCTGGAGGCCAGGACTGCAGTTGTGATCAGACAAGCAAGATGAGAGAGTGATGTGCGTATGCATTCTACTGACAGTTGGGTTGACCTCGTTGCTTTAGTGCCTTCAAATCCCGAATAATGCATCCTTCTAGTCATCAGATTTCCTGTGCTATTAAAAGAAGAGAAGCATCTTAATCACCCCCATCCTTCCAATAAACCTGCATATCCAGGCTCTGTAATGCCAGCTTGGAGGTTGGGAACACTCTGGTTAATGCAGTTCCCTCCCTGGGGACTCGTGCTGGCTCACTCAGAACCGACGGCAGCACTTCTCTGCAGGGTGACAGAGGCTTTGCACTCACCCTTATTTTCCAATGTCTCCCCAGATTCATGCAATTAGGACTGTCACTAAATTAAATTATTAGATTAAATTTATATAGAAATTTCTTTTCCCTCTCTACCCCAAGAAAGAGATGTGTTTTAAAAGGTGGCCAGAAATTGTTTCAGGCACGTATATACCATAGATTTTGAGTAGTTTCAGCACCAGAAACTGTTTTTCAGCTTTTTTTCCCTTAATTGGTTATCGTATTGTCATCATGCATTTGTTTCCTGAACTTTCTATGTGGAGGAGGAAAATGGAGGAGAAAAGCTTTAATTTAAAACAAAAAAACCCTAACTTAAATAATGAGTTTGTGAGCACTGACATACCACACTTAGATTTTAATTAATATTGGATATATGCCTCCTGAAATCTTGCGTGAAACCTTTTAAATACATACATATAAATAAGTAAATTTTTTCTTACCTAGGGGCAAAGCTCTCATTTACCTAAATCAATGCCTATTGATTTATGGATGATGTTTGTGTCTTTACGTATCACATCAGCTTGGACAGATCCCTTGGCTTTTCTTACTAGGTTCACTGCTTTGCCTTGGAAGGTAATATACTTTGTTCAAATACTTGCCAACGGCAACGCTGCTCAAACATGCATGTAATTCACTCTTCCCATCCACTATTTACAACAGTACCTCTGTTTTAGATGCTTGTGCAATTTAAATCTGACACACAGATAAGTTCAGAAATACTGACCTGGATTGAAGGATGGACCACATGGCGAATCCAAGTCTCTTTTGTAACCTGGGCAAAGGTTTGGCCTTGGATTTCATGGAAAGGTTAGCAGAATGTCAGTGTGTCACATCTTATTAACAGTAATAATAACAACTCACACTTCTGAATGCAAATACCATCTGCATATCTTAAAGGTCTCAGCAAAAATTAGCATAACAGCCATAAAAAGACTATTCATGACACTTTCCTTTAAAGATATGGAGAAACTGAGGCAGGAGGAGCAGAAAGAATGCAGAAGGAATTCAGATAGTGCCCAGAGGTGGTAGAGAAAAGGGTGAGAAAAGGGAGACCGTACAAAGGAACAGATTGGAGCAGCCAAGTCAGCAGCAAGTGTGATTGGGGAAGGCTGTCTTGCTATTTTGATGTGGTTTATTTTTAAATCAGAACTAGATCTTGTGTAAAGCAGTGCTAAATTTAATGGCACTACAGTTATATGCATAGTTCGGTCCAGTTGTCCAGTAAATATGAGCAGAGATTGGTAGAGTGAGTTTTTTGATCTGCTTCCTTCTTCCCAAATGCTGCAGATGTCCTTTGCTTTAAAAAAAAGATGCGGCCAAAAGCAAATCCAGCCATAACTTTCACTAACTTGACTCTAATTGAACTGTCGTGTGTGTAACCATTCTAGAGAAATGGTGATTCCTGCAATCAGCTGAAAAGAAAGAGGCTGCAGGAAAAATAAGCCTGAGACACAGATAAGAAGATTTTATTCAGCTTTATTTGACAAGTTTTATTACTCTGAGAAAACATAATGCATCTAATCTCTTTGCAGCTGAGCTGTTGCAGCCTTTCAGCCTTTATTACTTAAATCCTATTAGATATAAAATTGTTTCTATTTGTCAACGGCATGATATCTTCTTTTATTATTATTATTATTATCATCATCAGAGTCTTGCAAGTATGGCCATGAACATAATTTCTGGTCCGTCTTCTTACCAATAGTTAAGGTTACCCTGTGATATTCGCCTGTTTAAATAGCCTACTTTTTCAAAAGTACTGAAGAGCTGTATGTGTTGTTAGTACACACACAGTGACACTAAATAAAACTCAGCAAATAATGAAAACCTCTGCAACTGAACAGGTATAGCTAATTATTTCTATTATGGGTGCTGAAATTCAAGTCATGTTGGGCTCAGCGGTATGCTTACCCATATGAAGACCTTGAAGCAAAGGTTTTGATCACTGTACACAGGTTTTTCAATTTCTGACTTGTAAAACTTTAATTCTTCATTTTTCACAGAAGGATGAAAGACATTCTTTTTATTGCTAATAAATAATACTTGCAGTGCTTCTTTCTCTCCATGTCTGTAGGATAACCCTTCCTATGATTCATCAGATCCTCACTTAGCAGAATGCAAGGGACATCCCTCCAACAATGTCACTTGGAACGCTAGTGGCTCATGGACAGCCATGACAGCACATCTCCTGGCTGCACTTCCCATGAGGAATGCATGCCTCATTTCCACATGGACACCATTTGATTTTTGAGGCAAAAGAGTTTACTTTCTGGGAAAGTGATTTTTTTATCCTCACTGCCAGTGAAAATTGTAACATGGTGATATCAAAATTCTTTTACAGTTTGTTTTAACAGATGGGTTTTGACCAGATGTTTTTGCAGCATCAGCAGGTTAGGAGAAAAACAGTGGGAAAAATAATAAGACGAAGATGTCTTGTCCACAAACTTCCAGCAGAGTAGAATATATCATTAGCATCCCCCAGATGCCTGCTCTTGCCTGCAGTGGAAGCATCATATTCATCGCATTAAAAAGGGCATTTTCATGCTGAAGAAAATTAGTATTTGAGACTCCCTGTTCCATAAAAGTTTAACAAATGAGTAAGACACTGATTCTGAATGCATAACAATAAGGAGGGGGAGCTGTTTTCTCTTTTGCCAATTGTTTTTTATTGTTGTTGTAATCTCTCTCTTTTTATTAGTTTAATTTTCTTTTGTGTAATTTTGCTTTTATGAAGCAAATTCATCCCTGCTGTACCTCTAGTGGAATTTCAGGAGAGACAAAGACATCCTTTTGTGTCTTCAAGAGATAAAGAAAACATTAATCTCTTTCTCAAAACTTTCATATTTAGATACTATAGGCAATTTCACTGTAGCTTTTCTCTATTGACTATAATAGTGATGCCCAAAATGTGGCTCACAAGCAGTTCATGATCTGCTTGCTTATCAAATGTGCTGATTTTCTGACTGCATATTTTAGCACGCTGAAATGTGAAAGGCATTAATTTTGGACAGCAATATGTATGGAAATGAAGTGATAAGTTCAAAAGGTGGGAGTTGTTGCCTCAAGCAGGAATAGGACAGTGTGTGGCAACTGGTCTTTGGAAAGTAAAAGCTTTTGTCTCTTGCAGCTTTTCCACTATGCAATGTGTAGCAATTTACAAAGGAACTTTGTCAAACCAGTGTTGACTGACTAGAAAGCTGGACAGCCTTTCAAGCTGGACAGCAGAGAATTGGGAAGCTGGATGAGATCACAGACACATCAGACTGAATATATCCAGAATCAAACATATCTTCCAGGGTGTTAAAAAAGATAGAGGCAAGGGTAGGTAGGTGTATGTTTTGGAGAGGTGAAAGCATATCACAGAAAGTGAGAAACAAAAATGCTGTGATGGCCCTGATTTGGAAAGATGTGGGTATATATTCACAGAGTTAAAAGTTTGGGGTGCTGGTTTTTGGGAATGTAGGTTCTGAAAGTGAAATGTGTTATAGATCTCAGCCAAATGGAGATTTCCCTAAATGGTGGGTTGTAAAGCCTGGCCCTCCACAAAACCGAGACTCTTTATTTCAGAGAATGTAGGTAAATACATGACAAATGTCTCACATCTGAAGACTCATATTTTAAGTGTTTCTTTTAGTACAAAATTGGATCACTGTCTGCAGGCTGCATTTATGAAAGTCACCTGTGATTCAACTTTGGCAACAGGAAATCCTAGGGCTGCCTACATAAAGCTGTGAAAATGCAGACACAACCTGAACTGAACTGCTGAAGGAGGCAGATCTCTTCAAAGCCCACAGACCAGGTCTAATGAAAAAACTTGAGCATCTAAAACTGGACTTGAAGGATGTCTTAACTTCTAAGTCTTACACTATAATATAGTATAATAGCAATCTAGTTTAATAGCATCTAGTCTCGTTAGGCATTTGTATTTTTGATCCAAAAATTCCTAGGACAGGTTTTTAACAAGCTATGACCATATGCTTTCTGCTCTGTGTGCAAGGAAAGACTGGGGTACCCCTAAAGTACAAAGTAAGCCTCAACTTTACCACAAACCCATTGGCCACAGCAAGAAGTCAGTTCCCTTCCCTTGGAGGGTGTCCCACCACTTCACTCTGAAGGAAGGAGGGAAAATCATCCAAAACATCCAACATTCAGGGACAAATTCAACAATATGAGATCCTTCAACGTACTGAAGGAATAATATGACTTTCTAGTGCCATAGTCAGAGCACAACATGTAAGAGGGGATATCAAAGGCAACTGAGTCATACAGGCATTTTTTTTTAGTTGTTTCTGTTTATTTATATCTCTTTCGTAAATCTAGCAAAAATAAACGTGAAGTACATTCACAATTTCTAGACCTAGAGTCACACCCTTGCTTGCTTTGCTCTCCATCCGCTGGCAGCTGGACTGTTTTGTGTCAGGCTGGAGCCTACTATGCTTAGAGACCCCACAGAGTGAAATCAAACAAATGTAACCCACTCAAAAATGGTGAGTGGTTGTCACACACAGAGAGTGTGTGGTGTTGAGGGCTGAAGTCCTCATTCTGTTTTAAAAAGCAAACTGACCTTTTTCTACCAGTACTTTTAGTGACTCAGTTTTACTATTTTTTGTGCTCAGGTGCACATAGTAAAACTAGTTTCCAATTAATAAGTGATGAGCTTTTATTAGATTCCTCAACACCGCAGTCATGTTTTTGAGCACACACCTGAAATTTAATCATATAAATAGCTCTATTCTCTAAAGGTAAGTGCTGCAATAAAACCGTGTCACAATCTAGGCCATAGGAAGTAAAAAATATTGAAGAGTCTTCTTGAGATTACCAATAAGTATAGCAAGATTTTTTTTCATTTTTGTATAAAACTATAGAAACATATTGTGTTTTAGAATCTAACAAATAAAAAAAATTCATGCACTGGAGTATTATTCTTAGCATTATTTTAAAACCTCCACATTTGTGATTTGATGTTTGGTGCATACTCAGAACAAATTGATCATTCAGATTTTCAGATTCTAAAAAAAATAAAATAAGTGACCACTACTCCAAGGAAGCAACAGTGTCAACCATCTGTAACATGAACATTAAATAATTACACGGTATTTAGCATAGAGAAAATGCAGTCCAAGCATTAACTAACAAATCTTTGTAAGGTTTCTCTAAGACAGAAATTCTATCCCCACTTTGAAGATAGAACACTAACAAGAAAACAAAATCTTTATTGTTCTATAATAACTATGACCAAATGATTATGTTGTGAATTATTCATTCCAGCTTCCTTACACAAAGCAAAATAAAAGAATTAGAAATGGTTTATGATAAAAAAATAAAACCTAAAAGACTTTGCTTCTGAACAAAAAACTAGTTTTCTCCTAGCTGTGGATTTAGGCTAGAAAAATCTGCCTTAAAAGAACATGTGTTGTCAAAGATTATGCAAAGAATGGTAATGCGACTTTACAGAAACTGGAGCGCCACTTCTGAAATGAACCAAATGTAGCCTGTCAAAATAACCTAATTAATTTAGTAAGATTTAATAGCAAATAATTTTGCTAATCTCTGGAGGATTTGCAAAGCTAACAGGTGAGATTTAATTATACTGAACCAAGACTTTCAGGGAAGGACCGCTGCCATCTCCATTTGGGCAATTTAATCTGTTCATGAAGTATGTCTGAGCTCTGGTTCCCTTTAAAGCTACATCTAAAGCTACATCCCTTTAAAGCTACATCTACACTGAGCATCTTCAGAGAGACACTACCAAAGTGGATCATTTCTGTATTAATATGAGTTTTGGATATCTAAGGACTCTTCAAATCCATGTTCTGTGAGGCAGGGAATACTTCATCTTTCCCATTTATGTTATGACAATGTACTCCTTGGCCTGACTCATCAGAGACCTACATCAGCTTTGGTGTGGCAAAAAGTGGACAAGGGATGAGCCTGAGATGAAAGGAGAAATAGCAGCATACTTTTCAAGAATAGTTTAGATTTTAACTGTGTTAAATCCAATGCAAAACTGCAGCTATTGTGTCTGTCCACCAAATAAATAAAACAAACAAAACAGAGAAAGGCAGAAGGAAAATAAAACTGGCCAACAGTAAAATATTGGCTCAGTGATAGCTAAGAAAAGAAAATTATATCTCTCAGCTCTGTAATTCAGTCCTAATGAGCAGACTGTCTGAAGCAACTGGATATTAGATGATATTTGATTACTCATCAGTTAATGAAAAGCATGGGCAGTTTCACTAATTTTCCAGCCAAAAGGCGTTGTGGAGCTGTTACCATAAACACACATGGTAATGTTACACTCTGATTCAGCAAAAGGGATCTCAGTGAACTCAGTGGAGAAGGGATTTGGCTAAGGCTCAAATTATTATTTTGTGGTTTAAAAGTCTGCCAAACAAGAGAGGACTTTCTGAAAAACCATTGTGCTGTTTAATCTTTATTACTTCAGCAAAAGCCAAGGGATTTGTTATCACTCAAACAATCACACAACACCGATTTTGTTTCTGTTACATATATATATGCACATACATATATGTGTGTATGTGTACATATCTATTTATAATATATAATTGGTCCTTCTTACTTTTGTTTTTTCATTTTCTAATCTTTGCTGGTTTGGGTGTTTTTTAATTTTTTGAATGTCTCACAGAAAGCCTGACTTTTTATATCGGTCAGACATCTCTGCTTTGCAGCGGATGTTGTCTGAATTTAGCCAGTTTTATAGACTGCTGTACTTTTAATTAGACTCTCTGAGTACAGTTTCATCGACATGTCAGCAAAGGATTTCGACACTGGGATTGGCAGAATAAATTACCGATGCTTTAACTAACTTGTATATCTGGTACACTAGCTGTAGAAGGACAACCGGACAACCAGGAAAAATATAACAGGCCCAAATTATCCCAACAGTTTTCAATGCTGAGAACCACACTGGCTTGGATTTCCATTTCATCTTTTCAGTCTGGCTTGGTTACATTTGTGATCCTCATTATGGAACACTGTGGAAGCCTTTAGACATATATCTTCCTAACTCCTTTTACAGGTAGGAGACACACCCAGAGGGACTAAGGGCTTTTGAAACCTAACTTGGGAATGTAAGGTGTTATTCCCCTCTTCTTTTTGTCCCTGGTTATCACCCACAAACACTGTGCTTACAGGCTGGATACCAAATTCAGGCATCAATATATTAGCTTAACCCTTGAAGCTGGGTTCACATCAGGATACCAAAAAGAAGCTTCCAAAATGTGTTGGGCACATGTTTGTCCTTGCTGCCTATGCCCACAGAGATGGAGAGGCAGGATAGGATGGGCACTGAGCACAGGAGAGTCAGCGCTGCACCAGTTTGCTTCAGCACACAGAAACAAGGGCTGCAAGGGCCACCTTTTTTGATGACCATGATGATCCAGCTTTATCCAAGTGTGCTTACATTTTTAAGTCTAATTTGATTCTGCAACTATCATAACAGCATATGCAGCTACCTTGACTTGGTTTGTAAGCACATTGGTGCTGCATGACAATTTGGTATCTATTAGATAATCATATGAACACATGTTATATCTCATGTAATGCATTACTGGATTTTCCACTTACACATAAGTAATATTTTCTTTATTATTCTCTAGAAGATCTTGCTATTTTCTTATAGAAAATCTAGTTTTTATGACGAAGCTTTGATTTCTGGCTGAAGGCAACATCTCACTCAGCTTTGTAACATGAACAGAGCAACAAAATTAAAACCACTTTTACCAGATTATTCCTTTCTGAGGGAATTTTCACAAGCATATTTTATTCATACAAGACAATATGAAGTAGGAAATGCAAGTGACTGAAATATGTTGCCACTCAATAAACTGTCCCTAAAACTCGCAATACAAACCTAGTTAATTTGTTTTATTTCTTTCATATTAACCAAACTGCAACATATTTTTGAGATGTAAGTAGCTGAACTTCTGGGGCCAGTAGGAAGGAGTGATTGTCAGGCTAAAGTCTGCATCCCTTCTATACACACACATGTGCTTTTAGTAAACCTCCCTTGAAAAAGAATCAGATGATAAACTAAGAAGTGGACATTCCAGCAAGCTAGAAGAGAAAATAAATCCATGACATGAGCTATGCGTGAACACACACTGGCAGAGAGTAATAAAAAATGTTTCTTTCAATGTGAGAAGCAATTATGGAGGGAGAATGAAAACTGGTAGGGTACTGACTGACCTTCGTTCGTGGTAAATAGGGGGCTGGGAATGTTGTGTTTGCCTCCAAGATTCAGTTCAATAAAGCAGTAAGGTAGGGGGAGAGATTTTTATTCCCTACTGCAGAAGTACCTGCTTGTAAATGAATCCCAAGGGCAAATATTCAAACTAGGAATAGAGCCTCTTGGATATAACATATTAAACCTTCACAGAAATTTCACTGACAAGAACTGCACTACCCAGCAGAAAACATCTGCTTCTTCCATTGCACAATACGGCATTTTAACAGCAAGACTATTATCAGTTTAAGATCCATGAGGAAAAAACATTATATACACTTAACATTTCAGGAGGAACTGGTGTAATCAGATGATGACTGCTCAGATTTCAGCTTTTCCTCTCCTGAAGTTTTCAAACTGTAACAATTCAGCAATCCTCAAACGATTATTTCTTTCAGAAAGCATGAATCAGAATCATGATAAGGCCCCCAGTAAGTCCTTTCCTTTGAAAGGGTTTGTCACTGACATAAGAAATAATTTGCCATTTTGTATCACAGCTATTTGCACTCTAGATATGTTTGGGTATAATTTCACTTCAGACCCTGAAGAGAATGTCAAGCAAATAGAATGTATTGGCTGTGAATAGTTCCTTTATGTTCACCTCTCCCCACATTAACATTTAAATAATCTGGTCCCCTCACTGGGTTTGATGTGATCTTTCTGACTAATAACCAACTGCCTGAAAGCTTTCTCATCAAGTGGATGGAGTTCCAATTACAAACACATCATTGAATATCCTCATATGTAGGTAAGTGCATTACCGAAGGGTGAAGTTCTGTAAAAAAGCAAGAGGTAAGTAACAGTCATCATCCAGTGACATTGGTTCAGCCCCAAAATTCCCATGTCACATCCTGGGGGTTGCTGGATTTGTCTTGGCCATTTCTCCAGCTAAATATGTCACAATCCTGACCCTGCTTAATTTGCAAAGTCTGAGATCATCATTCAAGTACCGTGGTGTCTAGTGTGGCTTCAGGTTTGTCGTGACTCCAAAATGTCTTCAGGAAAAAAGTGAATTAAAAAACGGTCATTCACGGAACATCTTTGCTAGGTTGTCCTCAAGAGAAATTTCAAACAAGTTTTCTTTGAATGTTGATGTTAATATGCAACATGATTAATTGGCACTAAGATGTTTGGGTGACATAAAGATGAAAACTCACCTAGCCGGTAACTTTTTGTTCTCTTTTTGTCTATATGTAATAGTAGGCTTTCAAAGGCTGATAA
Source organism: Pseudopipra pipra (assembly GCF_036250125.1). Taxonomy (NCBI): domain Eukaryota; kingdom Metazoa; phylum Chordata; class Aves; order Passeriformes; family Pipridae; genus Pseudopipra; species Pseudopipra pipra. Next base: position 25,881,110 of record NC_087555.1, on the reverse strand, counting down.
ATGGAGACTTCTCAGAGCATCACTTCCCAAGGTGTGTTTAACTTCTTAGCTACAATATTTGCAGGGATGGAAGAAATAGAGACATTTTTTTAAGGATATGTCCATTTTTCCCCCAAAGACAAATAAATGAATGATTTCCACAATATCCTTCATCAAGTATTTTAACAACTTAACTACACATTTTGTGAAGAATCACACCATTTGTTTTGAACTTGGTCTTCATTGTTTTTGGTTTTGTCTCACTGCTCCTTTTCTTCCCTGTGCTTGTTTCTCAAGGAAAACCCTCTCTGATATCAGAAAGAGCTATTCAAGAATTTTGGGATTTGGTAGCACAAAGAGAGCCATTAAAATGCTGCACATGGGAAACTTATCTCCTCCAGCCCTTTCAAGTTACATTAACCCTGAAATTCAAGCTTTGTGGAGCAGGATGATACATAGTCAGGCAGCAGATGTGCATGCACACAGCAACAGTGGTGATGCTCACAACTGTGACTGGTTTGGGAGCAGGAGAAAGGCTGTGGGCAACTCTGGGATGTGGACTGACCTGCAGTGAGGTGAGAGGCAGGAGCCAAACATGTAGTTCTCCATTTCAGTGGAGGAGCAACTGTAGGACTGTACACTTGGCAAGAGAAAGACAGGAAAGAAGTAGCTGTTTTGTAAAATAAGTACAGAGAGATAAATGGCAGGTACTTTCAGCAGCCTTTATACAGACACAGGCTGATGGCCCAGTCTTTCAGCTTGCTGGGCATAAAACATCCACTTTTCTAGCATCAAGTGGCAGACACTTCTTGTGACTCCTAGGATACTTCAGTTCACAGATCCTCATATGTCTTTCCCTGGGAGCCAAAGTGTGTCTGTCATTCCTCCTTTCTTACAGGTGGAGGCCAGGATGAGCTATGCATTTGTCATGTCCAGTGTGGATCACTGTAGTTCACTGTCTGGCTCCAGTTCGTGCAAACATGTGGTTTGTCTCTTTCATATTTTAGAGGCTTTGTTATCAGCTCTCTCCCTACCCTCTTCCACAATATAGGTCTTTTGTACCATGATGTAAAGCAAAGAAAGGATCTGATCTCAACTGATTTAGCCACATTTGAGTGTAGTCAAGGCTGCTGGGATCCTTTGGGATGAAATGAACAAGGAAACATGGCACAGTGTGTGAGTGAATTATAGGTGATGGAAACCCAGGCTGAGGGATCTGGCTGGGCACAGCGAAACTTCTGAAGAAAGAAGAAAGGAGACAGAATTTGTTCACTTTCAGGAAACATTGAAAAGTGTTCTTCAGGTGATAAAGTCTTTACTTTTTATCATTATTAATAAATACCAGCTTAAGGTGACCATCCGTCCCTTTTTATCCTCTCAGATCTCATTTTAATTGGGAAAAAAACAAACAAACCGTAAGACAGTGTTGCCCTCACAATTTACCTTGACAACATCTTGTAACTTCCCTGATAGAGATTGACCAGATAAAAAATAAAATTAATATAAGTATGGCAGAAGACTCTGTCCCTAATTAAGTGCACTGACTACATGAGAAAAATAATTTCTCATCACAGTATTTTCACAACGGTCCTGGCTTTCCAGTCGGCTGATGTCTGAGTACAGCACTGCCCTCTTCTGGTTGTTGTCTGCTCTTCAGAGCCTTCCTACTGCAGCTAAACCTGAGGATTGTCGGAGAAAAAGCGAAACTTCATAAAAATATGGATTTTTCTCAGAAGATGACCTGACTTTTGCTGCACAGACTCCTCCAACTCACTCTCTATGCCCCTGCCCAGCAGCAATCCAATAGGTGCTTCAGAAGGTGAGGAAAGGACAATTTCTGTAGTCCGTGTGCTTCTAGCAGGACCCCTTGGCTGCTTTTACACCTCCTGCCACTGATGCTGGAACTTCTTTCCCTGGACTGAATTTCCTCGTGGGCCATGCATACTGCTGGGAAAGCCTTGCTTCACCTTAATGTGTCAGTGGCATAGAAGCTCACAGAAAGCTTCTTAGCAACCCAAACTGCAAACATCTGGCTTACCCAGCCAGCCACATGCACCACCCCAAATCAAATGAACCACCCTCTCAAATGAGTGATTCCAGACAACAGCAAGATGTAGGGAATTTATGATCCCCAAGTGACATCTGGTAAATGGCCTTTCTGTTGGAAGGGGTGTTCTGTTTGTTTTGAATGTAATCTATCATCATTATCCCTCTTCATCCTTGCTTCCCCAATTTCTAGGATGTATTTCAAGTAAGGAAAATGTTTTCAGAAAAATTTTGCTACCTTCTATACTGGTCTACTATCACATTATTCTCTGTTTTAAGATCTCTGAGTTCAGAAAGAAGTTCAAGAAAGAAGGATAAGAGACATTGGAGATGGTTTGAAAAACAACTCAGCATCTGTTGAGCCAATGTGCACTGTGTACAAATTCTGGGGTTTATTTCTGTTTTCTTCCAAAGCCTTAGTTTTCATCCAGTTTTACTGTCAAATGACAAACAGCAAGGAACAGCCACAACACCCCACCTCCAGCTGTGATAATTAATAACCTGTCAAGACACGGATCTGGCTGTCTTAGGAAATCTAATGTCTGGCTAGAGGTGGTGAAAAATACTGAGAAACCAGAAGGAGGGGGGAAAAAAAGCATGATTAAGAAGTTATTCTTGATGGGATGAAAGGAAAACCACCTTGAGTAAAATAATATCTTTCTATAGGTATGCATATTGAAATGGAGTTAAAACTTCTTCAAGGAGTCCATTTTCAAAGAACAAAATCCTTAGGGGAAGAGGTCTGTATACATACAAACTGTTTCTATGATTTCCTTTTCACTTGTAAAGGCTGCTCAAATGTTTTTATTCCTGCAAAATTAATTCTTTTCACTTATATCTAAAGCTCTCTGAAGATTGTAGAAAGTCTTCCATTGATTTTGTCAGGCTTTGGATTTTGAATGAAATAGATTTCGTTCACTTGAATATTCATTTTACAAGAAGGTTTGTCTGGACAAACACAGATTTGTCCTCTATCCTATGCCTTCAGATGTGGATATCCTTGTTTTATTTCCTGTCATCACCAGCTCATTAAAAGGGACTGATTCTAAAATCTTCTTGCTGTGGAAGCTCAATACTAGACCATCACTGGCAAAACATTCAAAATCAGTCTAGGTGATGAGCTGAATTAGCCTGTGAGGATATCAATTATACAACTAGAAAACTGGAAAATATAGAATGAGATTTTTCAGCAAAAACAATGTGGTAAGTTTCTCATCCAGGAATGTTCCACGAGAAAAGCAAAAGCACTCTTTTACTCTCAGAAAGACCAGGTTTATAGGTAGATTTTAAAGAAAAACATACATATGTATGCTCATACACATATACTTATTCAGAGATAGATGAATTGAAAAGCCTTTCCTGAACACAAAAATGAAGCTGAAATAGATTTGTTATCTGAAATTTGTGGCACTTGGGAGTTAAAGGCAGGTACACATGGGGGGAAGGAGCTTTTCAATTTTATATGGCAAAAACACCTAGCCCTCCAAGGAAATATGAGGAGAACACAGCAACTAATTGAAACTATCAGGCAGTTTTGATAAAGTAGGATGTGATTAGTAAACTGGAACTGAGCCAGAGCATCCTGGTCCACATTTTCACTCCTCTCTGCCTTCATTCTCTCAAAGTGCCTGACCGTAATCTAGCCCTATATAGCTGTAATGTTTAACTCAGCTTTTCATTCCACTGAAAATAATTACATATGGAGAACACCTGTTAATTGACTGTGCTAATTTAAAAGGGAAAAAAATCCAATTTAACTTTGCAAAGTGTTCCCATTAAGATGATATTACAAGTTTTAATTAATATCTTGATTAGATACTATTATTCATAGTTCTATTCTGGTCATTGAGATCAGATCTTCATTGTGATATTGCTATTTTGACACAGAGAAAATATGACTTGTAGGTATGGTACTTCTCTTCCTAAGACAGATGTATTTCAGATTTCAGATAATTGAAACCACTGACATGAATAAGCTGGTGGGAATTGCAGTCCTTGTTTTGCAGTTGAGTAGGCTGCAAATTTATCTTGATGACAAGTGCAAATAACATGTCCAAGAGAGTTTACAAACAGAACTAAAAGCAAACAATTAATAACATTATTATTCAGACAGTGATACCTGCAGTATGAACTTCACTCAGTGGTGACTCATCTGCAACATTTGGTTTATGAACAAGTAGGTGAAAAATTAATTTTAATCAGAGTAAATCTTTTAACTATAACCTATATTGTTATGACAGAGGTGCTATCCCTGACTTCTGAACAGCTATAAACAAGCAAAGTCAGGATCCTTTTCCTCCCCAACACCTTCAATTACCTAAACAGCATCCTTGATTTCCAAAGAATCCCCTCAAAAGTCAGTGATGCAAGCAAGGACTGCAGAGTCCTCTAACCTTACTGCCCTCATAGATGGGAATACCCCCTTTCTCATCCCCTGGAGCCCAGGCAGAGCCCTGCTGGTATTTCCCACATTGCCAAACTCAGTGTTGGGCCAGAGAACAAATTCATACTCAGAGCCAGAGTCTGCCCTAGAAGAGCCCACGTGTTCCTGAATCCGTATGCATGATTATGCACTCTGGAAAACAACAAAATCAGCCAGAACTGGCTGGTAAGGTATGGAAAGAGTGGACACACTCTTCCAGGAAAAAAACAAACAGATTAGGAAACTCCCCTTGCCCCTGGGTGAGTCTTTAAAAGAGGGGATCAGAGTGCCCTGCACCCACTGCAGTGTCCATGCACGGGGTGCTTGAGGCGGCAGCTTCTCCTTGCTGTGCTCTTCCCGGGCATGCTTCATTTCCTGGTGTGGCAGTGCACACAGCCCACTGCCACAGGGGTATTAAACAAGCAGAAAGGACTCAATTTCCTTCTGTCAGGGCTTTCCACACTGCTGACAAACAGCAGTCGACTGACATTTAAGTGGGAAAAGCTTGGCTTTGAAGCCTCAGACAATCCGTGCTCTATTGCTTCTCGCTCTCTGGCTTTGTTCACATAAACCAGACTGAAATGCTCTGCCAATCATAACAGAGGGGGAAAAAATCCTCAGCAGCATTAAGCCAGCTGGAGATGCTTGTCCTGACCTGCTCTCAGAGGACATGAGGCACTAGATCCATCCCTGGGGGAAGGGAGAGAATATTGACTCCTGGTTTTACTCCAGTGATTTCAAGAGGCTTAAATATAGTATTCAGAATGTAAAAAAGGCTTTTTATAGGTAAAAAATTGCTAGGTGTAGTGTTACCAGCCAAACTTAGCCCAAAACAAAATAACCAAATTAAAATCACATATTGAAAAGTGCTCTCAGTTCAGTCACTATATCAACCACACAATTAAGCGCACTGAACAGCTCACCTGGTTTTATTATTTTATTCCTTTCTCCTGAAAAGGACAATATTAAAAAAAAAAAAAAGAAGATGTGGAAGAACACCATAGTTTACCTGGGCCACTCCAAAAATGGAGGAGAAGAACAATGGTAACTCAAAAATATCAGGAGTTAACATCCAAATACTCCAGAAAGGCAAATTTTGCTTGATTTCATCCTGGATATTCAGGTAGATCCAAAAGAGGTGTAATCTGCACACAAAGTTCTCCAATTGAAAATTAAAATCCAGAACAATCCTGATCCCAGAGGACTTCAATCCTTTTGTGTTTGCAGTTTTGTGACCTCTTTTGGTCACAAGATTTATGTCCTTGGTTAAATCTTCTCCCTTGGTACAGCCAAAGACGCTGGCAACTACACAGCAGAGTAGTCACAAACTACTGAAGGGATCCAGAACTTTCTCAGGTTAAATGCCCCTGGATTTCATCCATGTAGGTGGAGGTATGCTCTGCTCAGATCTCATCAGAGCAAGTTCAAAGCCCACCAACAGGATCAGGCCCTCATGAAATTTAACATGGGGGCTCGAAAAGCATCGGTTAGATCACAAAAGATATAATATATTTAGCATTCTTTTTTTATCCTCTGCCTGGTTTAGGCACCTTCAGGATTCGTGTTTTCTCGCACACCTCCATAGCGCAATGCTCACAAGTGATCCTTTTTTAAATGAGAGCAGAGGCTCAGAGTACCCATATAATTTCACAACTGCAGCTATGGAAAGCAGTCATGTATTTGAATGAGGATTTCTTTATGTGTTTATAAGACAGATCCAATAGACCCAGGATGAATCTGAAGGGCTGGGGTTTTTCCCTCAGAATGACTGCTATGATCTAATAGAAAAATTTCTGTTTCATGTTCATCACTTTCTCATCTAGGAGGAAAGATCTAAATAAACTCAGGCTCAGAGGGGTTTCCACTATGAAGCCTTCAAATGGGAACAAAGGACGTAATGGAAGCATTTGTACACAGGATACTGAACTCTGTATCCCTCTTCCCAGCAACACTGAGAATTAGTTTGAGAAAAAGCATTTACCATACTTAGGGAAAGAGATTTTGTTGGGTTTTTTGCTCAAGAGTTAAGAAAACCTATGCATATTTTTTTACTTTTCTTTTTCTAAATAATTTTTTCATTCTGAGCCCTTAATTCAGCCTGTAAACTGTTCACAAACTGTTTCCACTCCAAATAATAGCTGCATTTTGCTTTGGGAGCAACCTGGAAATATGAATGTTCAGTCATCATCAAATTTTGTTTCTCTTTTTTTTTTAATTCTCTATTCAAACTTCTGTGCATGGTCAAATTTTCTCTCTTTTCCAACTTTACTTAACACATTCAGTCAATTGCCCTATGTTGTGTTTGGTTTTATTTCCCCTTGGATCAGACTTCAAGAGGTCCCAAGATTTCATTTCATTAATCCTGTATCTTAGAACGGAAAGTGCTTCATTTATATAATTAACCCTCTTGCAGAGGCAAATCCTTCTTTTTTCTGTAGAAAAAGAGAAAATACGGTGAAGATGTGTGTTAGAAGAACAGTCAGCTTTCAAAACATGAAAGCTTCTCCTGTTTGTTTGATGTCTCAATTCCTTGTTGGACTTTCTCAGATGAAATAGAATAGTTCTCATTATCATGTTGAGATGTCAGCTCTGAGAAAAAGGCTCTTGGGCTTCATGAAAAAATTTTGAGTGTCTAAACAGAGGAATTGGCCCATGAAAGTACCCCAGGCCCTCATTTGTGGTGATGCTCACAGATGCATAGGAGGAGTTAGGAATCAGGGAGAGGGACCTGGGTGATTTTCCCCAGAGCAAGTTCTCTAAATATTGAGCTTTACCTGCTGTTCAAAACCTGTGTGCATCCTTCCATCTGTGATTAGTAATCATGGATCTTTCTTCAGAGTACATAGTCCTTAATTAAAAATCAAACAGGATCTGAGAACAAAATTACTCCTTTCTTCCTAACCTGCACAAGCAGAGAAAGAGGGAAAACCATTGGGACTACCACTTTTTAAGACAATAATTCAGGTGTCAAAGCACCGAGAACAGGATTGCCACATTTCATTCCCTCCCAGACCTTGATGAAATGTTAAGGCTGTGCTGTGCAGCTGGTCAGACTGGGCAATGCCCATCAGTTATGGTTCTCTCCTTGCTTCTAAAGCCTGATTTTTTTTCATTACAGCTGAAATAACTGAACTAAACCCTTTCCATATTTAGGAAGCAAGTATTTGTATCAAATTCTGAGGGTTAGAAAAACAGTAAAAAAACAAACCCAGAAATATTGACAACCTTATATTTACCAGCTCTAGAATTGAGAAGGAAAAGAGGCTTTTTTTACAAAAAGTCATGATATTTTTTCCTTAAAATGTTTCAAATTTTAATTTATTTTCACTGTAATGATATTCTTTCAACTGTTATTACTTTCCATTACGTATTTGCAGAAATATTTGAGGAGAAACTAATTTTGCTATTCTTACAAATATACCCTTCCCTAGAGTATACTCCTTGATACATCTGAATTTTTCTACCTTCCTTTCTCCATTTTCTTTTGTCCTCTCTTGATATTATAATTTCTTTTTACATTTGTGACTGCTGTATAATGAGGAAAGCAAGCACAGATTCATGACAGTGAATAATTCAAACCCCTATACATAAGAATCAAAAGTGACTGCATAAAACACAGAAATTTATATTTACAAAAACATTTCATATAAACTGTCTGTGCATGGAGTCTATCTGTGTGGTTTCCTTAGAGCCTTAAAGCAGCACAGAAAGCAAAGGAATAATGCAGGTGATATTTGAGGGATTATTTTGCTGTTGCACAGAGAACTAGAAGACAATTTAGTTTATTCAAAATGAGCTAGTACACAGACCTAATAGAAAAATAAATAATAAATGAAATGTTATTTCTCTCTTCCTAGCCAAAATATACTATGACTGAATAAACATATGGATCTGCTCTGTCAAGTAATAAGGTGCCATTCTTCCCTGCAATAATTTTCAAACCAATAATTTCAGTTTGAATACCCAACCCACAAACACATTAATATAATTAACACTTATGCTTATTCAACAAAAATAAAAATTATTTAACTTTTGTCCTTGAAATAATGTTTCTCCAATGTTAAGATACTTTCAGCAACCAGAATGCATCAAAATTAAAAAAAAAAAAAAAAAACAAACAAGCCAGGAGTTTCATTCCTTAATAAAGGAATAGAAATATTTTTATTGCCACAAACCACTTCAAAATTCCATTTTTTTGAGCAAACCCAGAAACATATAAAGCAACCTCAAAACAATTTATTGGAAATCTTTTTATTCTACAAGTATATTGACATAGAGCAGAAATCCTCTTCATCATCACAACAACAACAATGCTGTCCTGTCAACTGTGGACCTAAATTCTTTGACATAATTTATAGATCCAGACAGCTCATCCAAAAGTGCATTTTTAAGAAGTGTTTTTCCATTCTATTTGATGTCTCAGAACTAAAAAGTTGATAATATTACTACATGGAGTGTTGAAATAGTTTTTTAGTATTAGTGCCATCGCTGGCCATCAAAGTATTTTGTTACACAGATAGATATAAAAAGTCTTTCTCTCTTTTATTGGACAGCTGCAGATAAAGGAAAATATTTTAAATTAGAGACATACTATCAGCACACTAGAGACTCCTGGAAGTATTTGTCTCACAAACTAATTTCTATATTTGCAGAGAACCAGAAAGTAAATCCAAGGTGATTTCTTCACTATGGTCTGCTGAGTGCAAAAAAAATATAACAACACAGAAATAGTGAGATCATTTATAATTTACATTTATTTTCAATACTAGTTTCATTTTCTATTTGAAGCAGTTTGACCTTGTAATCTCCGTTTCACAGAATTAGATGACTGAGAAGGTTTCTCAGCTATGGAAAGGAAAATTGCTCACACAGCTCAATCAAGAACCTTTGTTACAAAATGACATTAATATTCAGAGTAGACATTCCCTTATGAGAGACGGCATATTGCCTCCAGGGAGTTATGAGGAAGACTTAGAGCACATCTGTTTGCAAGAGGGTCTCAGAAATGCTATCAAACCATTCCTCTCCTTTTCCTTAATCCCAATACACGCCAAAATTTTCACTGAATGTAAAGCTAGAGCTTGACCTAGCTACATATGCATATTGGACCAGATGTGTTCCAGACCTCCTTTCCAACTTCATGCGTTCTGTGGTACTTTAGACTTACCCTAACCTCAGAACAAACCATGTCCACTGATTTTTCTCCAAGCAGCAATGATCTGTGCATGAAGAAGGTTCATAGCCATGTAAACATCTTTTGTCATGTTCTGCAGGAATGTGAAGGACACAACCTGCTCTGGGCACCACAGCCTCCTGGGCAGCGCTGTCCTAGGACGGCCCTTTAGTCATTAAGAACCAAAATCATATTTACAAATGTAGGTAGGTTTCCAGTGCTTCCTGGTAAGTATATTTGCACTAGGTCAGGCCTGGAGTTTGCTTTTTCCATAATTAAAGGGAAAGCTGAAAGATATGTATTGGTGAGCTGGCTGAGAAATTTTTATACACTATCTTTTATCTGCCACAGTTACATACAGAGAAATGCAATGAAAGAGCACATTGCCCTCTGAGCTCTATGTTTGGGATTCAAACTTAATAGTAATTTGCATTCCTGTAGTGCCTAAGAATTTGACTAGTTTTAGAGACATGATTAAATCCAGGCTTGCAATCCCTTCTGAGCCTGAGACATTAACTGAAACAAGCATATGAGAGCATTCTCTGTGGCTGAAATCCCCTTGCACCATATGGTTGCAGAAAATTATTACTGGTTAGGGCAGGTCTGGGTTTTATTCTTTGCTTTAATCAAACATGTTTTATTGATTTTGGTGGAGTCCTCAGTGTGGCAAATACCTTGATTACACTTGCACACTGGGGGATAGCCATATCTATGAACAATTTCTTTCATTCACTTTTACTACTGGAGTCCAAGGGGTAAGAATATGGAAAGAAAGAGAATTCTGCTGCATTTTTCACTGTCAATATTTTGGTAAAGGATATAATAGACTCATTTACAGCTGGAAAACAAGGTACACATTGTCAGATTTTCAGGCTGGAACGGGAGAAGTGGAAAAAAAAGGAAGAGCTGATCTTCTCTCTTTGAACAGCATGTTTTGCATCACTTAGTTACCAATGGATATTTAAGAAAAAGCACATGAATATACAATGATTTGATTGTCCACACTGTCAGATCCTCTGTGACAGGAAGGATTCATTAACTATCATCCGAGTGTCCTCTTTGCTATACACCTTTGAGTTTGTTTTCCTGCATCAAATGGGAATTTGTTCCTGCTCAGTTTGTGCTGTGTGCTCAGACGCTTTCAGATAAATCCTCTAATAGTTTGATTAAGTAAATGCATAAACATACTGCAGAACCTGCAGGAATTTGCTTCAGGAGGTCAGTATTTCCCCAGCTTAAGGCAGTGCATAATTGCCAAACAGAAGCAGCAGCATACTGCCTTGAAAGAGGCTCTGAGCATTCACGCCTCTGAGATAATCAGGGAGAAGAAAGTGTCTTAAGCAACTGATGTTTCCTTGCTTGGCCACTCGTCCCATGCCTGAAGATTATGATTAACATTACAACCAAAGGAGATTTTGCAGTTTCCAATGCAGCAGCGTGATCCATGCTGGGCAGCACCTTTAGGAATGTTGTTTAGCTACCACCGAAGGATCGATGAGCGTTCATCAGTGTCAGCTAGTCCGTATTTGTTGTAAAGGTATAAGTACTACAGAGAAGGAAGAGCATACTGGTGCCATAAGCACGGTAGGAAGGCTGCAGGGAATCAAATCAAAGCCCTCATATCTCGGTGCATCTTATATGGTTCCTGTCAGGCAAGAGCCTTGATGTCTCACAAATATTAAATTGACTGAATCCTGACAACACTTCTATCCAATATGGAACTGTTATTTCTGTTTTATTAGTACCAGGAAGTACTATGTAAGCCTCACAGAACATCAGATCTAGAGGTATATTTGAAATTAGACATCCAGTTGTTGTTTATTTAGTTTGAAATGAATGGAAACTGGAATTGAACTCAATTCTTTAGAGTCTCAATCCACTGCCTACCAGATCATCTTTTTTAATGTTTATTTTATCTCAAACACACACAACTCACATCTATAGCTTTCTGCAGGACTAAGTAACTGACACCAAAAGAGAACTGTAACATATTGTTACAGACATGCCATTTCAGATGTCCGGAAAACAAATGGCTGTCATAGGGAAATTTTCCTTTCACAAGGGAACAATTTCATCTTCCATCTGTATATGAATCATGAAAGCAACATAAGTGATGCAGGCCATATTTGGAGACTTGCATACCTTTATGTCACTTCTTTATCCTTGCTTTGTCTATGATGCAATTGCAAATCATTCCCTCTCCCTTCTTTCCCTATTTGTAATTAGAGGACAGAACAGATGGTAGCAGCATACTTTAAAGGGATCCTTTTATTAAAACGCTTCTCAGTATGCTGCCTAAAAATCATGCAGAACAGCAAAAAAATTACTCTTGTTATGGGAAGATCTTAAAAGGTTTTGTGGCTCATAGTAGAGAGATATCAACAACTCAGAAACTCTTCAAGACCAGTACAAAATTCCAGAAGCCAACAACTGGGCTCAACAGTGTCTCAGGAACAACACCTCCTTATGAGGGAAGCATTTCGTTGCCAACCATGTGCTTATAAACATTGGGAGTCAGAATCTCATTTTTCAGAACTTCTTGCTTCCAAATTTAGTAGTGGTTTAAGGCTTACATCTCTGAGCAGAGGCAAAAAGGGAGTAATATTTACTGGGTTTCATATTTACACTACTGAAAAACTATAAGCTTTTTACACAGGTCAATGACAACTCAAAATACCCAAACAATTCTCCTCTTCCAAATCATTATGCTTTCAATAATGTTTCTAAGAAAAGCTGTATTATACACCGAAAGAGGCCCCAGAGTCCTTACTCTGAACACGTCCCCAGATACACCTCACACTGGGTGCCTCCTCTTGCCCAGAGGCAGGACACAGATCAAGGAGGTCAGGGAACTCCAAAATAGAGTGACATTAGGCCAAATTGTTCATTCCTATGAAGACTAAAGTCATATTGGAATCAGGAATCTAATGATGATTCATACTGTCCCCGGAAGAGTCAAAGGTCAGAGTTGTCTTTTGGTTTGCAATATTGAAGTGCAAGGACAGAGTACAAGGAAGAGTGAAAAATATTTAACTTGCAGAGGGTTCCTCCCTTGCCCTGATTACACTGGTCACCTTAATTTGATGGTACCTTCAAAGCACTCCAGCAGCAGGCTGACCAGCGTCTTCCCTTGGCTTTGCCCAGCACCTTCACTTTGGTTTTATTCCACTTGAAAAGTGCTGACCTTCTGATACCATCCTTTAGGGACCACCAACTTATTACTGGCATCCTTTGGTAAAAAGTCCAATGATTTACAAACACAAAGTACAGGCTCCAGCTGTTTAACAGTGCTGAAAACCACACTACAAGGTTGTCTTGGGGTACATAGAACACAACATTCATTATCTTTATGAAACTTTAGGCAACATTGTGGACATCAGAAAAATCATACAAGAATAAGGTCTTTTCATGTACAGGTAGAAGAATGAATTCTCCAGGGGTTCTCATCTCTGAAATGTGTCTTTCCTCATACATCTGTCTATGCGTGGATTATTTTTAGCTTTCTGTACTTGATACAGCCTCTCCTCTTTAACCTGTGAAGGAGATAGAATTTCAATGACTAATTCAGAAGTACAGTGAAATTATGTTTTGTGGCACAATTTGATAGTAATTGGGTAATCAGTATATGCTAGTGTTCTAATTTCGGTGACCACTGAGTATTTCCATTTCTCAGCATACCTGAATTCTGCACTGCGTGAATTTTCTTGCATATTTTTAGAGTTCAGATTGATCACCTAAGTCAATTAATGACAGTCAGTGTCATAAACAGAAGATATATGTTCTCAGACCTGTTAAACATTTATTAGTAAAAATATAAATAAAATTGATAGAATTCACATATGGAGATTGATTACACTTTTCTTCTATACTTTTCACTGGATTCTTTTAGCTAGAAATTTGTATTATCAGTCTATGACTTCAAGGGTTAAAATATCACAACTTTTTGCTCAGAATAAGAACATAAGGCTCAAGAATTTTAATAAGTCACATCCTAAGGGCTAGTTTAAACTTCAGTTTTTCATTTAAAAACTTCAGCATTCTCTTTATCACATCCCAGGTTAGCATTATTTTAATATCTGAAAAAGGTAAAAGGGATACTTTGAAGACTCATTTTCAAGACTTAAAAAAAAAGCCTGCCTCATTATTTCAAATTGCTGCTTTTCCTCAATTGATCAAACAGTCTTTTGTTCCCTTCTCTCTTACTATTTTTTTTTTACTTTTTTTAAACACTCCTCTTTTCCTTCCTGTCACCTACTATTAGTGGGGATTCATATTACTATCATGCAGTTTGCAAATGAGTCAGAGCTGGTGTAGCACAAGAGAAGAAAGTGAGCATTTGCACTGCTTTTGGAATTTCAGTGTCAATGTCTGTGCCTGGTTCTCAGTTCTCCGGGATGCTAAACCCCATTGCAAGTGCTCAGCTTACTGTAAAACTGAATGAATGTTTTATCCCAGCAAAACAGAACATGCCTAATAGATGCATTAGCATTGTGCTGCAATAAGGAGGTGGTCTAATCACCCAAGCAGAAGGAAAAAGCTGGGTGTCAAAAAAAAAGTAACAACCACAAATGCTCAGTAAATATTTAAGTGTTTTCTTGGATGAGGGTCAAAGAACTCTACAGGTGAAATGAGAATGCACAATGGAAATCTGTATCAGTAACCATGGAGAACATGAAAGTGAACATTTTCAAAGTCTCTGTCACAGTGTTATGTGAAAGTTTTGCCTGGGTTTTGTTTTTTCCTTCAGTATTCATTGAGTAAGCAGGAACTTTTTTTCTGCTGTCCTTTGGGGTTTTTTTAGCTTCATAATAGAGACAATTCATAAGTAGACTAATTATGTCATTATAGTGTGATTTCAGTAAATCAATACAAACTCCTCCATTTATCATTGTGGATATAATCCACTTTAAGATGGTATCTAGCTGGACTGAATTGCAAAAGAATGGGTAGGGATAAGGAAATAACTTTTCTCCCCACTCCTCAAAAAGGTTTAAATAAGAATGGTCTTTTATTGATCAGGCTGTTTTTTTCTCCGCCTGCTGCTCTGCTTTCTTGCATAATGTAGTATGAGAAGCCTGAACTGCACACATAACTGAAAGGCATGATTTCAAATATTCGGTCCTATCAAAGGAGTCAAGTCCATATTCCCAACTAGGAAATCATAAACATTTCCTCTACCCAAACAGTAACTGGCAATGTGCTATGAGAGGGGGAAGGTTTGGATTCTCAAGCCATTAAGGATAAATATGAAATAACAACTAAATGAAGAGAACCATGTTTTCAGATTAGATTGGTCATATTGTTCAAATAAAGAATTTCATTAATTCTGTTTATTATGGCAAGATTTTTTTACACTGAGGTCTGGGAGAACAGTACTCCTTTATATTGCGTGCTGAAGTTTAATCAGCATGTGACAAGAATCTAGTCATCTGCTGTATTTAATTGGGCAGGTTTCCAGTTATGTGGGAGAAGAGGGATGGAGAGGCTTGTAGGAGGCAGGTACCAGGAAGGACAGCCGGATAAATTGTTCTCTCAGCCTGGGGGGTTTCTGCATATGTACCAGAAACAGAAATCATTCATGAGGAACTGGCAAAATAAGACACCCTTAGCAAGCGCAGCCAAGAGAAACACTTCTCACTTTTGTAACAGTTTGTTACAAAACAGCATAGCTTCAAGCTACAAAATGTAAGGTATGACCAAGCAGGAGAGTTACTTATCATCATCTCAGGGCTCTATAGAAGGCTCTCCTCAGCTGTTTTCCTCGGTTGTCCATAGTTAATCAGACAGAGAGCTTCACTTGGTGATCCCAGCTATGCACACATTCCTTTTTGTTAGCAAGTAAGAAAAAAAGCACTATGAGAAATAAATCTTAGTCTAAATACAGAGGCTTGTAGGAAAAAAAAAAAAAAAAGAGTATCCTTCCCATTGTTCAGGTGTAAGCCTAAGAGAGGATATTCTTTGTAAAGCTGGAAGGTGAACCCCGCTGTCCCGAGCTTCAGTTCAGCATTTTAGCACAGAAGCATTTTATCTTCAATGAAATAGTTTTGTAGTAATCTGCCCAGGCTAGATTTGGAGGAAGAAATAAGCTTCTGGTGTTGTCTTATGGCTCCAGTCACAAGACCACTAAGATTTACTTTAATATTTTATGATGTCTTTATCTCACTGTGCATGTTTTATCTCTAATTGCTTTTGTGAATTGCTTTATGCATCCCAAAGTGCTTAGAAGACTGGAGATACCAATAAAATATAGGAGAATAAACCAGGAGAAATAATTACTGAAATATAGGATATAATAACTTGGAAAATCAATGTAGAGAAACTGTTGAAACAGAAGATGTAAAGATGCATCCCCTGTATTTTTTCAGGCTGAATCATCAGAAGTGGGGAAAACTGGGAAAGCTGCAAAAAATTTGGGTTTGAATTCATCATATTGGAAATAATATTACAGAAATTAATACACATGTTTAAGCACAATAAAGCTGACACTAGTGGTTCATACATTTGGCCTGCTCAACTGCATAAAATGAGGGGAATATCACTGCACTAACCAGGCTGAAAGCTGCCAAGAACCATGAGATAAGAAATATAGAACAAATAGGGACTAGGAGAAAATGCCACTAAGGAAGGCAAGAAAGGATGCATTTGGTCTTGTATGTAATGAAGACTGAACTGACATTTGAGATAATAAAAAATGACAGCATGAAGTACTGCACATATTCATTTTTTCAGCCTGCAACATTATCCTCATGACTTTTGCCATATTATGTTTACTAAATAAGGTCAAGTATCCCTGAGTATGTGGGGAAGAGACAACCTGGGAACATCAGGTTATGTTGACAGTGGGAACAGGCTGTAGTGCTCCACCCTCCAGAACTAAATTGAGCCAATCTCTTGCAGCAGTGGTGTTATTGGAGGAGTGGACTCTCAGGTACAGATACAAGAGGAAGCCAGGATCTTAAAACCTATAAGGTTCTCTCAGCCAGACATGTTCTTACCGTGTCCACTTTTGCCTCTTGCTTGGATACATGTAATTGACTGAAACAAAAGAACCCTGCCTCTGCCTCTGAAACCCTTCCCTCTGCCTCTGAAAACTTGGACTCCCACTTCCAGCTTCGATTGCTCCAAAATGCACATTCCACCTCTCTGACATTTCTTCAAATATCAGCACTGTATGTGAAACTGTGAAATATTGATTTATAACAAAACTACAAAAACCTATGCCATCCCTAAATATAAACAAACCAGTCTAGGGAAGGGGCATGGAGGGGCAGACAGGAGCAGCAGGAAGGAAGTGACTGCTGGGAGTTAGCTGTAGGATCCCCTGGTCCTCACAGTCCACTGCTTTAGATATGGACCACTAGCAAGAGCCAAGGAAAGGATTCATGCAAATATTCAATAGAAGAGAAACTGTGATGCTGCTGAACCATATCTCCAGATAACATGTGAAATGGTAATTTTATTTCAAAAAAGGAAACACAAACTAAGTATTTTTCATTCAGAATGTGAGACTAATTTTCTCAATGTGTCTTTTTTAGATGATGAATTTTATTTTAGTGTATCTTAATTTAAATCTAAGTGGAAATACTGTTGTATTATACAGATGCCTCTGAAACCAACTGTCATGACTCTTTATAAGAATAAAGTGAAAAAAACCCAAATGTTTTCTTTTGAAATCAAAAAGGAAGACTCATTATCTGAGTAAATTGAGAGGTAATTTTGTAAAGTCTTCATCCTGGAAGGTGTTTAGCACCTTTAATTCTTACAAGCATCAAAGAGAAAACTAACATCTTCCCAATGGATTAACTGTCTTACAGTATTGCTCTAAAACCAGCAAAAATGCTTTCTGATAAGCATGAACCATGGCACAATATACCCTGTTTTAGCGTGATCACTATTTCATCTTGTCTTTGCTTACCACAAATCCCTAAAATTTGAGACTTTCAGAGGGAATTTGCATTGACATCACCAGGATGATTACAAAGCTTTGGGACAGAGCAGCAATGTAATGAAATAAATGGTAGATCCTTTATCAGAGAAAGCAGATGCCTTACAGCTGGGCTTCTTAGAAGAAAGATTATAGGTCTTAAAATGGAAGTGGAAGATATTTTCGGGTCAAGAGGCCACTACCAACTCCTCAAAGAATTATTTTAGGGAAAAAAAAAAAGAGAAGAAGCATTTTTCAAGATGAATACAGGAACTCCACAGTCCATGCCTCCCCTGAGGAGCTTAACATGGTCAAATGCCATAGATGTGTCTAAACTGTAAGGCTGAGGGAAGAATTGAGGATTTGATTAAGTGCATTTTTCTATGCCTCTGCAAAGCACATGTACGATATGCCTTTCAGCCCTGAAGCATTCCATAGTCCCTTTTGCACAGGCCATAAGAATTGCAGGAGGCAGAAGGCAAAGGAGAATCAAAACCAATGTCTGTTGTTAAATACCACTTGAAGACTCTGTTTTTTGAGATATTCAAAATTTACATGGACCAAGCCCAGAGTAACTTGACCTAGTTAGTTGGGTCTGTTTGAGCTGAAGCAGGGTGAAAAACACAACCTCCACAGGCACATCCCTACTAAAATTATTCTATGGCAATCAATTAAGCATCTGCATTTTAGATTGTATGTTTACTAATGAAGAGTCAAAAAGGTTGCATCTCCGGCAATCTGCTTTTTCAAAAGACTTATATAAAGAATTTAATGGATAAAATAGAGTAATTTTTAATTTTTTTTCCCATTAGATGCATATCACATGTCCTAATCTCCTCACAAAAACAGGTTTTACTAGCTTTACCTGAGATCAAAAGCTAAAGCATTTTGGGTGAGAGCCACACCAAAGCTGTGGCAAAAATAGAGTTTACTTCAGTTATTCTTCTGAGGGTCAAACTGGCGCCTGATAAATATACTCAAACCCACCCAAAGGAAGGAAAGCAGAAAGTGTCAGGGTGTCAGAAACACCCAAGGGGCTGACTATGACTGTTTCTCTCTCTGATTGATTAAAAAAATAGAGTTTCATTTGATTGGATAGAATACCACTAATAAGAATGATGCAGCAGTTGCTACATATAGAAAATCCTCTTCTGAGGCCATATTTAAGCACTTAATTTAGGAAGGAGGAAAAGAAAACTTCTGTATAAACTGTATTTACAGTTTCTTCTGTTCATTCATAAACGATTCTGACGTTAGGGTCTTCTGTGCTAAGGTATCTGCAAATGCTTCGCACTGGCTTCAGCTACCATCCCAGCTGCCTGAGTCTGCCTGTATTAAACTGAAAAAGCTTATTTAATTTTCCCTTTATATGTCAGAAATTCTTCTCAATAAAACAAAAGGTCAAATTAGCACTTTTTCCATGTCAATGGCTTTATATTAAAGGTGCTTTAGATATACCACAATAGACTCATTCAGAAGAGAATCAGATTCTTGAAAATATTGCAACTCATTGACAAATTCACTGTGATCTTTTAAGTTCACTTGTGCCTAGAATTTTCCAGAACTTACTGTCTTAAATAAAGACACTAAATCTTGCTTTGCAGGAAATCTTGATGCTTTGTCAGACACTGGTACTTATTTTGGGTCTGAAATTGAAACTAGCACTTTTCAATTCCTTTAAATAACAGCTGACTGATTATAAGCCTAGAACTTTACCTCTGTTATTTATGGAGACTACACTCTCTCAAATAGCAAAACAAAATTGCAAAGGTTAGTTACATAAATAACAAGCAAACTTCCTCTTGGAAGATCTGTACATTTCAAGTTCGAATTGTTTTGCTACCAACACCTAATGCATAAAGTTTGTGCTAATGTGTTGGTTGGCAAAGGACCAACAACCTTGAATTTGTAACAGCTAAAACCATGCATCTAAAGATTGCAGTGATGGCTGGTCTTATCTCTGCCTGGATGATTGTAAATTCTGCTTGGTGAAATTTTCAGAGGTAGGTACTAGCATCAATGAGTACAATGATCTTACAGACACCAAATGATATAATTAGAAAAGAAAAAAAAGACAGGTTAAGCTGCACAGATTTGGTCACTTGGTGTGACACATAGTAGCTTTCACTTCTGCCTGATATTCTGATCAAAATAATAGTGCTTCCATTGTTATATAATATAGAATACTATCTTGTAAATAGATAAAATGGGAAAGAAGAGTTAAAAGGAGCCAAATATGCAGATAGCTTTCAAAGGATATCTCTGCATTTTGAATCTATTTTATCAGCTAATTTTTGTCATTATTCTTGTTTAGCTAAAAATTAACTGCTTGATTAGTGAGGTGGCTGTTTTACCAAACAAACAGAAAAACACTACCAAAAAAAAACAAACAAAACAAACCAAACCAAATAAACCTCTGTATCATTCCGTAATCTGAGAGACAAGAAAAAAAAGAGTCTGAAAAAGTATGAAAGATTCTCAAAAGTTTTACCACAAAACCTGCTGATGAAATAGCTACTAATATAAATGACCTGAGCTGGGATAGTATATAGCCCATCTCATACCTCAGGACAAGCAAAGGGCCTCTAAAAGCAAAAGTCTTCAGGTTCTGACATACATTATGGTCTGTACTTCAAGTAACTGGTGCCTTAAGATTTTTTTATGAAAACACCTCCTCCAGTGTCTCATTTATACGCTTATTTCATATTTAGATTGGAGGAGCCCTATAAAATCACCCACTAGGAGAAGCCAAGAATTGGATCAAAGAAGTCATTTCTAACTGAAGCACGCTTCTGTGCAGATACTTACAGACAATCCTTTCTGATGGTAGATCATGTAAGGTGCTTTCCATCAAAAACTAGTGGCCTCATTGCATTTGTGATTTATAGTGTGCTACAACCATGAACTGTTAGGTTATTTTGTGCAAGATGTTTGTTAGAGTCTGAATGCTCTTAGAAAGGTTAGGACCAGATGAACTGTGAAATACTGTCTTTGGAAGTGGTGCTGCTCTGAACTTCCTGGATAGAAATATGAGCTACACACATAAACACAATGATGCCAGTGCCTTTATGAAAGATTTGATTGATTACACCTACATGAATCAACAGAAGAGTTCACATGAAGGCAATCTCCCACACTCTCATGAATTGTCGCACTTACACACAACTCTTTTGCATATGCTGAGAACCGTCAATGTCCAAGAGAAGCACTGGAGGCAGATGATGCATTGCTAGGTATGCAGGCACTTTGGACAAAAGGAAATCTAAATCTTAGATGAACTTTCAAAGTGGAAAAAAGAGAATGATAATTATGAATCTTTTTCAAAACCATGCAGTAAATTTCAAATCCTGTTCTCACCATTTTCTTCCTCTGCACCAAAATCCTCCTCTCTGTTTTGTCACTCTCTGAAATGTGCACTACAGGGTACTGCAAAGACTGTATTCAGTGTGCCCAAGCCCATGTCCACACCATGGTCTCAACATCCCTGAGTGCTGCAGTGCTTGCACTTCTTGGACTAGAACATGGTGTCTTTGTGGGATTTATTTACTAAAAATCTAGGGAATTATGGAACATAAATAAAACAGTATCACGAGAGTTCTAAAAGCCCATCCCTGGTTTTGCTTCAGAGCACAGGCATCTCAATGCATGTTCAGTAGTAGAATACAACTGCTTCTTTTAACATGCACCAACGCATTTCTTCTCCAACTTCTTCTCTGCATCAATTGAATCCACATAATTTAACACTGAAAGTTATTCTGCTTTCACCATTCTTTCCTGCAATACCTCCTTTTCTTGATCCCCAAAAGAAAATAAGTCATAGGTGTGTACCCTACTGTAATATTTGATCTATTATTTAGAGCAGGTAAAAGTTTTCATACTTGTAGCTGTTCTCCCATATTTTAACCCACTTAGCCAGAGTTTTGCTGCCAAGATGGTACATGAGTCTAGTAAATGGAAAAAATGCATGAACTGGTGAATATACATCTGATTTCATATGCAAAACAGATGGTTTGACACCATCCTTCAGATATAATCTCCTGGATTTAATCTTAGAGTTGTCGCTGCTTTTACATTTAGGCCTATGTTTTGCTTTTTCCTCCTCTAAAGACCTCTGTTATTAAAATACCAAGGTAAGTTTTATTAGTTATTATTTCTGTCTATGTGAGTGAAAGGTATTTGGAAAAGCAATAAGTTCTTAGATCATATGGAAAACCAAATAACCTTTATTCAAATACCAGAGGTTACAAACAGATATTAAGCATGTACACATTCAGCAGGAGATGAACCAGAGATAATGTTATGGTCTGATAAATCAAACTCCTTAGGCATAGCAAAGTAGTACTGACATGACATAACAAGTGGTCATAGTTTAAAAGAAAGAGAAATAAAATTAAAAAAGAGAAAATCAGAATTCCAGAAAACTTTTTAGTAGTGTCGATCTTTGTTTTCCAACTAAATCGGTTTCCAGGGATTTCAAGATTCATACACAAAATGGAATTGTTTTACAAATTTTTAAAAAATGGATTCTCTCTTTGACGTAAAGAACTCTGTTACCACTGTTGAGGGTTGAAGGCACAAGGAGAAATCACAGTCTTGACTTTTATCTTCTGTCATTACCAGAAAGCATGTCTGGCACATGGTAGATAATTTACCTTGGCTGAAATCAAATCTAAGAAAGTCAAAGGACTCGTGGGGTGTTCAAGTTCCACCAGTTCCTCAATATTTTTTTTTTTATTTTGAAAGAGTAAAAACTGAGACTGTAAGATAATTTACAAGATTGTCCCTGACACAGTATTTCCCTAACAAAGCAATCACGCTTTGTAGCACTTGCACTGAAATACACAAGGTACTTTTTCAAAGATGAATGTAGCTAACCAATCACTACCCTAAATTTGTATCAAAACCAAAAAATATCATAAGCAACCTGGAAGAAGAGTACGATTTGCACATTTTCTTTCTATAGGCGTATATTCCCAGTTGGATATAATGGAAATAATGAACATGATTGATTTCAGAAAGTAGTTTTTCATTATATATCAGAAACTTCTAAGAGCAGGGAAGTTCTTGAAACTCTTTTGGGACTTGGTCAGGGAAGCACAAACATTTACTGGCATAAAGATAAAACTTGAGCCTTCTTGAATGAGCAACAAGCAGAGAGGAGTTCACTTGCTTAGAGTTAGTGCTAAGTAAATTTGGTGAATATTGCAGTCTTTGATGACAAAATCACCAACTAGGCAGCTGGTGTTGTGGTATTATGTTAATCATGCTTTACAGTTCCCTCAGAGAGTAGCTTCTTTTACTAAGTGGATACAGATTCCAAGTGGAGGGGGACGAAACAGGAGGTCAATGCAAAAGCAGTCCTGAAGTTTCAGATGTAGATTCTGCAAAGCTGTGAGCTAACATTATCCCACTGAACTATACTGATTTCCATCAAGTGAGCATTTGATTCATACAGGGTACCAGCTGAACTTTCAGAAAGTGCAATTTCTTAAATAAGATACATTTATTTGTATTACCTTCATTGATCTTTCATTAGGTCCATAGTAGTGATCCAGATCATTCAATAGCACTAAAAACCTAATTCTGTATGGCTTTGCTATTACACTTATTCACTCACATATTTTTTCAGGTTACAAAAATCATCTCCTCTTCTGAAAACATCTGTCTTCCATCAGCACAGGCTGACTGCCTTGCTCACTTTAATCTCTGGTCTTTCTTTACTGTTGCAAGTCATTAATCAGGTGCTTCCATCATCGTAACCAATGGTGACCCTATCTATAATCAGCTTCTACAGCTCTTTGAGAGCTTGCTATCCACCAGTGTCAGTGCTTCTTAGATAGGTTATAAAAATGTGCCATCCTAAATGCCACACACACATTAATCACTTGACAAGCTTTTGCTACTGCAGTTTCCCAAACTCTAGTTGTAGCTATGCAAGTTTTACACAAAACAGTGTTAATTGTAATATTAGTAAGACACTGCTCCAAAAAATCTGAGATAAAGGAAATGAAAAGATATTTAAGATTGCAGTATCACTTTTTCCTCAGCAGTCTGAACTCAATGAATATTCCCCTTGCGGTTCTCACTGCGCAAGAGAAGAGGAAGGCAAACAGACACTTAATCTTGATAAGTCAGACTGGTAATAGATTCATAGATTTGAGGCTAGGAGGGATCATTAGTTCATCAAGTTTTTCTTCCCATTTCAATGCCAGAGAATGTTACTTTTACTGTGTTACATTCAGTGAGCAGAAAAGAAAAAAAAGGACCCTGATGTTTAACTAAAACTCATTTTTTTCAATAGACATCCAGTCTTTATTTGAAGAAAGGCTGCTAGCTTTGCTAAGATGCAAAAAAATAACACAATCAAAAATTAAATTTCAACACGCAACACTCCAGCCCCCTGTGTTATTGCCAGGCTCTGTTTCTCTGCACAGTCTCTATAGGTATGCACACACTAACACTTCTACCTGAACCCCTCCTGCTACAGCAACTCAGCCTGCTTTTCCTCTCTCATGCCCCTCTCTATCTCTGGCATTTACCCTTCTCTGCCTCCACTCAAGTAATTTTCTCTCTAAGAAAATTGTGGACAAGGATGGGAAATTACCTGGGCTGGTAAGGAAGGGATTGCACAAACAACATACCTGTTTGCCGACTGATCACTTGCCTGATTCTGTCAGGTGTTTTTGATTGCACCTGACAGGTTTCTTTCCAAAACTTCCTACTTTCAGAACAATGCAACATTCAATTATTTCAAAACAATAAAAGTTTATAGAACAGATCATCAAAAACCTTGTCTACAGACTCCAAATCTACAAAACCTGTAATTTCCTCTGGTAGTTTCTTCCAATAGCTAAAATTCTGTCATTGTGACTTATTTATTTCTCCATTTCTATTTGAATTGGAGTGGAATTAATTCCCTGCTATTCTTATTAGTTGGAGGCTTTTCTCTCCTAGAATAAATATCAAACTTCAACACTATTAGCATTTTTTTTAGCTTTTAAAAATTGCTTTGGGGAAAGGAGGACTCCCCTCACCTCTCAGTTTCAGTATCTTCCTTCTCCCTTATTTTTTCTGTGAAAATAACATGGGGAAGGAATGCCAGGTGAAATACAAAAAAAACGAAAAAAAAATTGAGCTCTGATGTTACTGTTTGAAATCAGTTTCAAAGTTCCAGATGAAAATGTATGGGGGATACACACACAGACACATACACACATGTACACAGAGTTCAAAAATTCTTCTTCCTACAGAAAAAAAAAAATCTTTTGACTTTGCTCTGAAATCCTGTGAAATTTCTGCTGCCATTTCAGTGAGATTGGTGGTGCACCTATCTATCACTCAGTACCTATATATCACTGAATCTCCTCTGGCTGCCCTCAATACACAACTCCACAGCTATTTATCCTGGCCAGCAAGAACATTCACAGCTCTGCTGCTTCTTATCTCTCTCTGTCCCTTATCCATCTCCCTTACAGCACACTGAGACCCCACTTGCCATCGTCTCCCATCACATACATTTTGTTTCCATCTCCCTTTTCATACGGCACATATACACTTAACTGCTTTGACAGTGTTCAACCTGTTTTTAGAGCAGGAAGCACAAGTCTCAGAAAGCTTGTTTTATTGATTTATCAGGTGAATTTGAGGGAGTACCTAAATCCACTCCTCTCGTAATTTATGGGAAGAGTTAGGCATACAGTTGCCATCCAAGCACAGAGCAAAAGGAAAGCTTTATATTTTGCTGGGAAGGTCGCCTCCCTCCACATGTTTTCTGTAGCTGGTGCCACAGTGGAAGGTAATGTCACACCAATGTGAACAAATGGCTCCATCCTGGGAAGATTGGACAGGGAGGACACAAAAGGACCCTGAGCTTTAGCACTCACAGAGCAGCTTGTCCCACCTCTGCATTTTGCTTTCTATTTGCTTTACCCATTTAAATTATAGAGCATCTAATCAGACATTGTCTTTGGAGACCTGTCCTGTACAGGTCCATCCAGGTTAAACAAATAAAGAAGTCTGAATTCAACAAAATTTAATTCTGTTGACTTCCAAAGTGAATTATGTTAAACTAATTTAAAATGGCTTTAATCCTTTTTCATAGTATTATTCACAATCTTAATTCAGGTTAGTGTTGCACTTTAACAGGTTTACTTGTTCTCAAAGACCTATCCTCAGTATTGATTCACAAGCAAGCACTTATTACTTTACAGATAATGCTAGTCCAGTGAAACATTAATAACGACACAAGTGATACCAATTGCTGAATCCAATTTTTTCAGGAAATGTTATTTTCTCTGAAGAGCTCAGATTTAATCAGAATCAGTTTTTCTGATTGAATTAGTACAAGAGAAGGTACTATATAAGACTATTTCTAAATAATTATTCATATTAAATAGGATGCTGTGTTCATAAAACATATAAGGACAACTGAGTTTGACAAGTAAGGAAAAAAATATGACATTGTTATTACAAAAAGTATCATGTGAAAATATTGAAATGCTATTGATTATTAAAACATTTCAAAACCATATGAAACATATTTCAACTGCAACTATTGCTATTTTCATACTCCTATGAAGGCATGCAGCACAAAAATAATGTCTAGTCTGCAGCATTTGAGTTTAAATCCAGTTGTTGCTACAGTCCTTGCTTGCCTGATTGAATGGTTATGAGATTTGAATCCAGAAAGCAATCAGCTGACAGTAATAATATAAGAGTTAAAGTGTTTTCAATTACTAAATATGTGGGCCAAATTTTAACACCAGACTGTGTTGTTATGTCACATGTTAATTTATTTATGTTTCAGCAATATATCACAGATTTTTCCCATTTACTTCTGAGCTAGATGCTCAGTCATCAGAAATCAATCTGATACTTGTAGCCATCCAGGAAAGGGAGGAAACTGAGAAAACGTGAGCTCAGGAGAACCTGAAAAGGCTCACTTTTTCATAGCTACTCTGTGTTCAATAAGTCAGCCTCTGTGCTAACCAAGACTTGCTCTTTGAACAGGAAATGAATAAAAATCATTCTCACAAGAAACAGCAGCCATACCACTACCTACACGCAAGATTTAAACAACATAAAACACTTCATTTAACCTTTACATGATTTTTTGCGCACTGACAGCCAAACTGAATTTTTGAGATTATTAAGCTTTGCAGAAAGATCAGAGGATTAAAAAACAAAATATAACCAAACCCTGTCTTCTCCTGAAAATCTCAATGTTTCAAACTTCTATTTTCATGTCAAAGTGGCAAGAAAGCAAATAACATCTTAGGAACCTGAGGAAAAAATGAGTTTGATAAAAGCTGTCTGCTAAAATGTAGCATTTCAAAAAGGTATTAATTTTAAAATACCTCCTACATAGAATTACTTTCCCTTTTATTTCATAACTTATACATTACTGACATACCATTTCAAGACATGATACAGCAATAGATGTTTAATGAATGCAATAGTAGAAGCCCTCTATTATTGTATATTAAACTATTAAAGGAAGCTGCTGCACAGAATAGAATGAAGTATCTTTTTGTAATTTGGAGATCAAAATAAGGCATTTATGCACAAATAAAATATTTTTCTGAAAAAAATTTATAATGGAAATTTTTTTTGAAAATACGTATTACGGAAATATCATTTTTAATGGAAAATAATTTGAAAAAATTATCTAACCAAGGTACCTTTCAATGTCCTTTTCTGTCAAAACAAAAGTCCTGAATGAAAACTCTAAAGCTAATTTTAGGAAGCGTTCGTGGAACTAATAATATATCAACCTGTTCTTAGAAAGATAAAAAAGTTATTTCTGCTTGGACTCCATTTACATCGTCATAGGATTTACTCCTATAAGATATCCTACGAAGAGTATGCACCACATCATTTCAGTTGACTTTCTGGTCCTCAAGGTCAAATTTAATTGGTGTAGAAAGACACTTCTATTAACTCTATTACTGTTTGTGTTTATGCCAAAGTGAAGTTGCCTGCATGGAATTTATTAAAGGATTAAGTCGTTGATATCTGAACGTTCATCTTAGAGGAATTGAAAGATATTAGATTTAGAGTAGACTTTATGGTAATTTATTAAGTGATTGAATAACTTGCATGTCTACTTATTTTGAATAACTGCATAAAATTTCACTCTAATTAACGGAATAAATTAGTCCTGTGTTGTCTAAACAACCTCTATTTTTCTATTAACATTTTGTCTCATACTATTATATGCTTAATCATACTGCTGAGAAATAAAAAGTTGAAAATGTTTTAAAGGAGAGTGGAATAGACCAGTCTGAGTGATGACAAGAGAAAGCCTTTTGTGTAGACGTGGTACAGTGCAGTGCTATATCTTTACAATAAAACACAATGTGCTCTAAGACTACCACTTCCCAGGTGCTATGTGGATCTTCGAGAGGAAAAGAGGGAGATTTCTTTTAGATAGAAGAAACCTCAGCCATAAAGATCCTCAAATCATGTTCCAGAATATTTACTCCTCAGTTTTAAAAAAGTATCAGAGTGAAGGTTACATCACCAGAAAAGCTGAAAATACTTATTTTTCAGTGGAATAAATTTTTTCCCTGTGAAAGATGGGAATGCCATAACACAGCAGGAATCCAAGGCTGGATTATGAATTACAGCTCTGAAAAATGGCATAACATATGGAAACCGCAAAACAGAATAGCAAGATTTGGCCACAGTAAGAATGAAAGGGAATCTTGGCCCTAATCAGGGAGCATGTGAAGTCAAATATCAAAACCAGAAAATTAAAGGCCCCTTTCATTCTGTTTGTGGGTTTTTTCATTTATTTTGTTTTTTTCTGAGATAAACAGATATTTCTTAGTGAGTTCAGACTTGTAATTGTTGGTTAGGAAACTGTCCTACAGTTATTCTGACATTCAGAAAAAAATTCAAACTGAGATTAAATTTTTTTTTTTCTATCAACGTTTTAAATCATATGGAGCTTCTATGATTTCACTGTGGAAAGGCCAGGGCATTGTAGGGTAAGAATAAACATCTGCTCTCTCTAAAGTATCCCCATCCTGCTGATGAACAAGCTTGATCCAAGAAAACAACCTAATGCCACTCCATATATTCAATTTTTTTATATTTTTTTTCCATTGCGTGAAAAATGCACTGATTTTAAAACAAACAAAAATATTCTAGACCCATACCAGTCATCAGGCTTCCTTGTCTGGTAAACATGTTATCTGTATTGCAACTGATGCTGTGCAAAAAAAGCTGTTCATTCCTGAAAGAGAAACGCACACATTCATTTTAGTGAGAAAGAAAAGGGACAGTTTCTTATGAAACACCATTTTGTTAGAACAGCTCTTCCATTTGCAAATCAGAATAATTATCTTGTTCTTTGGCCCATGCTAAAGAATTTGAATCACCTCAGTAGCTTGCAAGACAAAGCTTGTCAACTCAATTGAGATCAGAGCCAAAAGGTGTTAAAATGTACATTAAAATGCTCTGCATCAAAACAGCTGCTTTTCCCTTCTCTTTAAACTAGTCCTGAAGTGAGTAGCACTGTCCTTGTCTCTGTAGATTTGAAGACCATTTAAATAAATATAAAAATAAAATTTGTTTCTTTCATGTAGGATTTCTCTCTAATCTAGATTTGTAAGGCTTTCCTATTCAATTTTTTTTTTCAATTGTTTGGTACTTTGGTTTTTTTTTTAATAATTGTATTTAACATCTGAGCTTCATTTTTTCTGTTTTTTAATGGCAAAAATTCAAAACTAATTTCATTTGATCTCAAATTACTTGCATGTTTATAATAATTTCCATTTCAATTCTGAAGAATTAATCATTCAAACTCAGAGCACCTATAATTTTTTATTTCTAAGTAAAATATATTTTAAAATCATAATAATTGTCTCTCATACACTATTCAATTCAGAAATGTGACACAGCATTTCCCTTCTGAATTTTAATTAAATGTTGTGACTGAAAATAAAGAAAAAGGACCTATTTTCAGGAGGACATTGGAAATCACTGGAAAATTAGAAGTATGAAAATATCAGCTTAAGAACTGATATTTGGCATCATAGCAAGAACAAAAGACACAAAAACCTGCCATTTCCCAGAGCTTGTCAGACTTGTTATATAATTTATTCTAGTGAAACCAGGTCTACTTTTGATGGTAAGCCAAACAAGGTCATGGAAAGTGCCAAGCAGAAAACATGCATAAAGTGCCCCTACCAATAACTTCCCACTTGCACTTGATTTACATAGGCAGTAGAATTGGATGCAAAAATGCTGACCTTACATCACACAGACCCAATGTAAAAAAATGGGGTCTAAAAACATAGAAAACATACTGGGATACACTGATAATTTACTTTAGCAACCATATCTGTTAAGATTTCAATGCCTAAATAGACACAAAGGACAAAAATCCCTTCCCTGAATTTCTCTTTTATGAGTGCTGACTAATGTCTCTGCTGCTCATACAGTAGCTGAGCACTGACAGGACTTACTCATGAAAGCTAAAGTGCAAAAAATCTTCCTTTTCGGCAACATAAAAACATTAGGCATTCTGTCTTCAATCACTATCAGTGCTGCTTCAGAAATCCAGCTACTGAAGATCCTTCCAGTCCTTCCATCAACAAATATTTAAGAAACAGCCAGCCTATTTTTTCACGTGGAATTTAAGGAGCTGTATTAGAAATTAGTAAGATCTCCTAAATTAATTTCAAACAGTTATTTTGCAGGTTCAAAACCATGTCTGTTGCTAGTACTTCAACCCCTGCTTCTTTGACTCACGTTGCACTGCAAAATGACTGACAATCATTACAGAAGGAGATAAACCCTAAGTATCTGGTACAGGTGAAAAACAAAAACCTTACCAGCTAACAGAAGCCAAAAGAGCAGAAGATTCTGGATTGCTAACAACAGACTTCCTATTGATTACTATTTACATTAAAGAATTACAGAGCATGGAGGTCCTTCTGTGGCTGATCCTTTTATCTCAAGAGTAGTAGATCATCCATGGTGGGATGAAGCTGCACTCAACACAGTCCTCCAGACTGGGATTCTTAGTAAGCCAAAACTGATGTTGCCAGGGCAGTTGACTTGGCAATGTGCCCAAACAAAACAGCTTGAGATTTGCCTCTATGAACTCAGCATTTCTGGGATGTTGGCTTATTTCTAAACATGCATCCAACATCTTCATGATTAGGTCATAACCAGTCTCCCTGAGAGTTCACATTTATCATTCTGAAGCATAGATTTCATTAGATACTATACAGATATTCCACATGACCTTAGTTAGAAGACTGTGCAATTAATGATGAGTTAGTTAATTAATGGTGGATGCTGCAGCAGGTGGCAATTCTACTCCAGCTGGTTCAGCCACCTGCTATCAGCTCCATGTTAGCCTGGCTGCCCTGTACCTAGCACTTGAAGAGTTGTCTCAAACTGCAATTAAAGAGATGTCCTTTATATCTGCAGTCCTTTTGTGGGAGAGAAGGGCATGAAACACCACTCTAAATTCCAATACACTTCTTTTTACAGAAACATTTTGTAAATTTTGCATTACCACTTCAATGAAAGAAAAAAGATCCTCTATTAGCCTATTGGAACTATATCAATAAATGTGTAATTTTTACATTGGAATTTCCTATTATAGAAGAGCATATACACATTAATGGTGATATTATGTATACCTCTGACAAAAACAATTGGGGAAAAAAAGAAAAATCCTTATCTGCCCAGAATATGAACTTGAGTAAAAGGCCTGTGTGATTAGTAATAGTCTTTCTGATCCATCTGATAGATGAGTTTACTTGTTAAAAATTAAGAATTAAGATCAGAGGTTCATTCATATGTGGACACACTTCTTATAGAAAGCAATCTCTCAGTTTACTATGAAAATGATTGCCCAGAAAATTCTTCACTAGAGCCATGATGCTCCCTTCCATCACAGACTGTGGATCAGAAACAACAGGAAACCAACATAAGCGGAAAATACAAAACTAGATCTCTAGACACAAAAGAAGGAGACACAAACTCAGGTACCCAGTTAACCTGTTTTGTACATAAAAAACAATTCTTCAAACAGTCACAGTCAATTAGAATGATGACATGTGAGATGATGAAATAAATTTCAGCAAAATATCCCTCATAAACCCAATCCTGTTTCCTTATTACCTCTTGCTTCCAAAGATGCCATTCCAATAAAAATTCTCAACTAATTATAGGAAAGGCCACCTCCATCCCTCATCAAATGGTCTTTGAATATTTACTGATCACCTTTCTTTTGACATGTTGTAGATGTAATTGAACATTTATCACTTCTCTTTGAAGTTGCTGGACTAGGTTCTTAAGAGGTCAGAGTCAGCCACCCACCACATGTAAGGATTAGCTTGTGCTGGTTCATCATGAAAAGAATATGATAAAGGAGTAACTCAAACACTTACAGATTGTGTGTTCTGTTTTGGGCTTTTTTCTTGCCAATCTCTAAACGAAAATTTATTTTAAACATTAAGACTTTTTTTTCCACAAATGAGAAATTTTTCTTCTGAATGAAGAAGCATCCTTAATCTCCTTAGCAGGCAAAAAGAATCAAAAAGAGGTAGGATTAAAAAAGATAAAAAATATAAACATTGCAGCTATGTTTTACCCTCTTTCTCTTCATTTTGTTCAAAAGTCAAAGTTTTGAGAAGCAATAGAACATATTTTCATCATCTTTGAAATGAGAAAACAACTACTGTGATCACATTTTTTTTGGAGCTACTGAACAGAACAGACCAGTGCATGTCACTTAAAAAAAAAAATCTACAAGAAGCCCATATTTTCCCCGGAAGTTAAAATGTATATTTTAAAATCCATCAATTTTTGTATATAAAGATTCCAGATAACATAGATCTCATCACATTTTTAGATATGCTTTTCCAATAGACAGCTATCCCTCACTGTGAAAACTGCACACTCTATTTCTAATAAGTCTGTCCCTGCCTTCTCTTCCAGCTATTGGATTTCATTATGGCTTTTTCTGATAAATTGAAAATTCTTCTGTCACCATTATTTCATTTTTCATTGTTGAGGAATCCCTTTCTATCTCACGTGCTCTTTAGTTGGAAAGTATTGCATAGATGGGAGGGAGAAAACTGCAATAACCACTCACTTCACTGCATGACAGCTCATCCTGGCCAAATTTAAATGGCCAGCTACTAGAAAAGCACATTAATAAAAAGACAGACCTTGAAAGGGCAGTCATTTCAGTAATGATATGGTAATTATTAAGCTAAGCACTGGTAGGGAGGAAGTAGTATCCAAATTTTATGAAACCATGAGACCTTGTCAGATTCTTCTAAATTTAAAAGTTAAAGCATGCTACTTGAAATCACTCTAGACTGATGAGACTGTATTTCTTGATATCTGTGAGTATATATATTTAGTGAAATTTCTCACTTTTTATTATCTCTCAATAGCATAGAACCCATACACTAGCATATCTCTATCAGATGTTTTAATGCTTGTGTCATAATGGGAACACGTATATTATCAGAAAAATTCCAGAAATTTGGAGAAAATTATTAATAGATTGAGGAAAAAAATTATTTTCTTAGATTAATTCTTCACTAGATCATTTTGATTCACTGTCATCAACATTTTTCTCCCTTAAGATCAAACAAAAGCTATTTAAATTATAATTGCAGCCTTAGTGTATTGTAATGCTATAACTCCCCAGCAACTGCAAAATGCTGTGATATGCATTTGATAGAAAAATAAATGGATTATAAATGGAAAATAGATGGACTGTATTGATAATAAAGTTAAAATGAGATGGCTAGAATTCCCCGCAGTTCTTTGCTGACGGGCTGAAAGTGGAAGAAAATGGTAGTGTAATGTCAACAATTATTCAGCATGACAAATTAAAAATTGTTTTCTTATTTGACACCACTCAACAGTCTTTAAGTTTGAGACTTAAGTCAATCATTAAGAAACTTATGCACATTAAGCCATGGAGCTGTCAAATATGGCTGCCTGTCATAGATTCTTCTGAAGCAGAGACAGCCAGATACACTGCATGCAGAATTTCAGTGGGAAAATATCCTTAATATTGTAGAAAGAGTTCAAGACCTGCTGACATCCTCAAGCTCAAAAGCATTGACATTTATGGACCAAATCATTCTTCCCTAATCTCTACAATGAGAAGTTTCACCCTTACTCATGCACCCAGAGTGGAAAATATCAATCCCTTTGGTCTTTGCCATAATTTCCAAATTCCCAAACCATCACCATGTGGTATCTTCTAGACTTTCTCTATACGCTTCCTAATCTAACAGGTCCTGGGGACAGTGATGGCAGCAGGATGCCACCTCCTCCCACAAACCTTGCCTCCTAAGCCATCAGAATTTATGCTGTTGTGCTAGCTGTCCATTTATCTGGATGTAATAGTTTTTCTTCCTAAGGGCAAATTTCAATCAGAAATAGAAATACCCATGATAATTTCCTACAGTTCTGTCAGTTAGACAGTTGATCAACATAACTGTTTTACTTTATTCTATTAGTTGAGAAAAAGACAGATCAAACTCAGTCCTTACATTTGTAAAAGGCATAAACTAGCTTGACCAACTTGGCATGAATAGTAGCTTGTCAATCTGTACATATGTAGCTTCTAACCAGCCAAAAAATGCTCTGGTTTAGCCCATAAGACATGGGAGAACAGAAAAAGTACACTAACAATGGGGATTATAGAAGATGTGGGAAGCTGGAGTGACTGTCATGCAAAGACACAGGACATATAAAATAAATATATTGGAAACTAGGGTTCATATGTTCAGATGCCCACTATTGTGATTTGGGGTCTCAGTGTACTTTAGAACTGCACTAAGTTTAATGTCAGGACATATTCCTGGTTATTGCCGGGCATTGTATGTTACCCAAGCCCTAAGTGATTAATCTAATACCTTAGATATTACTAAAGTCTACTGAGGAATAAATTCCTGTATTTCACAGAAGAACCTAAAAATTACACTCACACCCAAGACTGCTGAAATGCTTGGAGTTCACATAGAGATATGCCAAAATTTTCTGCTGATAAAAAAATATTCAGTGTTAAAGAAAAGGGCAGACTGTATGGAAGTGCTGAAGGGCCTTATGATTGTTTCAGCAATAAAACAGACTTTAAGGAGTGAGATCTTTGGGACAACTGGTCAGATCCCTATTAACTGCTGCCCTACAGCTCTGCTCCCGCCTAACGCTGGTAGATGTGCTCCCCAGCACCAGCTAAGTAGCAGCTGGCTGCTCAGACACAGTTAAACTGACAAGGTCGCTGCCCTTTCCAGCCAAATATGTTCTTGTAATTGCCAATATAGCCCAAATTCCTAGCTCTTATGGACAAGCTAAAAATGGTTAAGGCTTATCATTATTCCAAGATAAATCTTTCTAAATCTGTGACCTGTTAATTGGACAACTCAGATCACCCTTCAAAATGGCTTTTCCTCCTTTTTTTTTCTCTCCACCCTGTCAGTCACAGTGCTGTCCTTTGCCATTTTGCAAAGAATAAAAAGCAAGGTGAAAGAGGAAAGAAAATAGGAATACTATATCTGAAAAGAAAAGTGAAAGGAGTCAGGTTGCTATTCTCAAGCATTTGAGGGAAAAGCGAAATATATCCTGTAATTTTGAAGAAAACACTGAAAGAGAAGCTGAACAGATTTTGTGGAAGGAAAGGAAGCTTCTCATATTGTATAGAGTTAATCAAAAGCCCTAACTTGTGATCCTCAGCCTTCGTGGTTTGTTATAAACTGATAAAAAGCAGCTATCTGACAAGTGCAAGAGAAGCAACTCACCTAGGCAACACATAGTTGACTGAGGAGCATTTTGTGTCAAAGAGGAATGAGTTGAGATTCACCAGTTGCTTGCTATGCATGAGAAATGTGGCCACTATGCTCATTAATTCCTGAACACTCTTTATTTTAATGCTAAAAGTGGTGCGACATTTAGGTCACCTTTAGTCTGAAGTTGGCATTTGCCTTGCAATTAGATTAATGAACACTCAGGGAAAGCTCAACAAATGCCAGAATCCAGTGAAACTGAAAACACTTTGGTGCCCCTTAGAAGTCTACATTTCATCAGGAAAAAGTGACAGGTTCATTGGTGGCCATAGGAGATTGTGTGGGCTTGTCTAATTTTCCTTGGCTTTTCTCCAAAGATACAGCAGTCTTCCCACCCCTTTCCTATACTCATGCAATGACAAAATCTTCACACTTTGGAGGGTATCTCCTGCCTGAAGAGACTCAAGGGAAGAATCTTTCTCCAAGGTCCATGATCCTGATTATAACATGGGAAAGAAAAAAGAAAACCAAAACTTGTCATCTTGAAAATAGGAGAGATATAGGTCTTCCTTGTGAGTAGGAATACAAGAGCTAACGCAATATCAATCTGTGAGGGGAATCATGCAGCCTCATGGCCAATCTGCATAGCATGATATGAAAGCACACCCAGTAGAAGATGGTGCTACTGGAGATGTAAGCTATAGATACATTTCCTACCTCTTCCCAGTAAACCCAGGCCTGCATATGCTAATTGATAGTCCTTATGATCTGAGACTGAGAGGTATTAATAATCTCTGTGTAGACTGTACTATCATAAAGTACAAGGTCATACTCATAGGGACTAATATCAAGACTATCTGATCTATGCTGATGTCTCATCAGTTGGAAAATGTAGAGGGGAAATATGCATTTTTTAGAGAGGATTATGAGAAGCAATTAATTTGGTGTGATCATGAAAAAGCAAATGAACTACTAGGATCTAAAAGATGAGGTAGTTGCAGTGGTGATACAAGATTGCTAATGACACTGTACAAGGCTCAATCCAGAATACTGAAAATAATTCTGGCCACCTATATTGGAGAGAAATTTGTTCAAGTGATAATAGATGAAGAGACTGGCTACTAGGATACTCAAGGGAACTTAAAAACCATTGTAGAGACTAAAAGATCTCACCTTGATTATCCAGGAAAGCAGAGGTAATATAGTTCTCTTTAGATACGGCAAAGGACCGAAAGGTAAAAGAATTTTGAAAGCTCAAGGTCGCTGCTGGCAAATGAATAAAGCAGCACAGCATGACCCTAATGAAAAGTGGAGAGAAAGCCTGTAAGCATGAAAAGTTCTGCAACAGCCTGATTGAAAAAGCATCAAGGAAAATTTACTCATTATAAGATGGAAAACTGTCACTTAGTGAGAGGAATCCCAAAAAACTGTGAAATCACAGTAATGAAGGTCCTGCTCAATCCTACATTACTGCAAAGCTTTACAGACTGCTGACCACAAATTTCTAAATCTAGTCATAGTTGACCAATAGCTTAAAAAATATTTGGAGAGTGGGCAGACCAACAGGAAGGTTCATTTGTTAACGTACCATGGTAAAAACTATTCATGTAATTGAAAAACTTTCTGTACAACTCAACTAAAGACATTGAGCAAAGCAGGTAGAAAGAAAGCAGCTTGCTCAAAGGACATTGAACTCAACTGGCAATCAGAGTGACTGGTTATCTTATCATCTTGTTAGAGACAATTAGAGAAATTACTTTTATGTATTTAATATCTTTTTGTAAAATAACATCAGTAATATCACTCAATCCTAGTACAAGGGATCACAAACACTAATATGTTGGAATTAGGACATATTTTATAAAATTATCTTAGAACAAAGGATGGTTTGTTGTCATTTCCACTATATAGTCATACTTGTTTCCTTCTTCTGGAAGAGCGAAAAAAAAGAGTATTAAGTGTTCAAAATCAGATAAATCAGTATCTTCAAAGTAATGATAATTAAACCATGCTTCACTGTAATTCTATTTTTAAATACATGATAAAATATTATACTTTTTAAAATGTATTGTATTAGGAGAGTAAATGGATTTTTATTCTTTTATCTTTTTGATAATCACTTGAAAAAAAAACAGATTATGTAAAAGATATAGTTGCCTAAAACAATAAATATACTGGACTTAGTGACACAGGAGGTCTCTTTCAGATTCCTATTCCAAAAATGACATTTTTGTGTGCAGACATGGCTTTTGTGCTGTGATTTTCAAACTGAAAAGTGCAATCTACTATAAAGTAAGCAACAGTGAGTGGAATGAGACCACTTTTATTAGATCATTTGTAAAACAGATATGGGAAATATTTGATATATATTTACCTAAGTTTTTCCAAGGACTTTTCTATTTCACATTTCCCTGGCTTCCTTTGTGCCTACCTAAAGATGAAGAAACAATAATCTTTTCTGCAACCCACCAAACTCTTACTCTTTCCTTAAAGACAACTGTTTCAGTATTACTAGATTGAGCTTGAATAGTTAAACGGCGTTCGAATATTCTTAAAAAAAAAAAAAGGGTTTGCTAAAAGGTTATATATCCGCTGTACACTGTACCTTAGCATAAGTAAAACTACACTGCTTTCAATCAAAATATGACAAAGAGGGCACATCCAAATTGATGTATGGACAATGTAATCCTACAAGCTGTCAGAATCACAGATAGAGAAGATGAATTTTAAAGACAGGAAAGCAAACATACTCAGTGTGAGAAAGGTTACTGCAGAAAGGATTAATCTGACTTTTTAGAAGAGCATGGAAAAGATATTACATGTTGACCTTAGAGTGTGTCACCAGTTGTTTTTCAGAAAGAATGTAACAAGTCCTAACACTCTTTATGCTTTTCAGCAGCAAAACTCATCTCAAAACATCTAGCTTGTCATCTCTGCAACTTTGCCCTTTACATACAGAGCTTCTAGGTGAATATACTTATCACTACAGACTTCCCTGCTGTTTTTGGCTAAAAAGTCAACAACAAATTCATGTTACCTTAGCATTTTTTCTTCTTTTTGAGGGCTTCGAGACACATTTTATTTTACACAACAAGGCTCCACCTAGTTTCACATTTAACAAGCAAGTTTTGCTCCTGTGAATTCAGATGCACTGTAGGTTTGCTTTATGATTAGTACCTAGGCTGAACACATATAAACAAAATTGATCTGCTTTATCAGTAACAGGTGCAACAAGTTATTCTTAAGTTTCACTATATGTGGATTTTCAGCTAGTCTTCAAATAACAAGTCTACTAAAGAAACAGTATTACAATAAATAGCATTCCAGACAGCTTGAGTTCCAGCTGTGTCATCTTTATTTACCAGACCCCATACCTAGCTTTCAGCTTGTATAACATCCTGAGAAACCCACAAACAGAATAAAGAAAAGCATGTGTGTTTATCTTTGCAGCTAGTCTGTAAAACACAGATATAATTTTACAGATAAAAATAATTTCTGCCTGAAGAGAGAGTTTAAATTGCAGTCTTCTGATTTTAGAAAGAACAGACTGGGTGACTTGCAATTTAGTTCTAGTTTGCCTAAGCACTGTATCTAATGTTAATTGAAAGAGTAGATATTATTTGGCAACACTGCAGGAAATCTGGCTGGATTCCAGGCAAAGAGGGAGATGATAGAGCTGTTTATTTTGCATGAGCTACTCTGAATTTTATTCATATCCAGCTTAATCCAGATGACTTTTTACTCAAACTGATTGATAATCAAAAAATGGCCAGAAGACCATGAGGGAAAAGCCATTTTGCTGTTTCAGATACAGCACCTCTACTTTCCTTTAATGAAAAGTAGTTGAGAGATGTTTTGTATTTCCACAGAAGTGAGACACAGCAACTAATTAGGAAATTACATTGTATTTGTCATCACTCATGAACGTCTCCACACCGTGCCTGCAATAAAACCCCACATACATAATGCAAGAGAAGAGTTTTTACAGATAAAATGCACTCAGAATACCAAAATTCTGTCTCAAGGAAGTGACTCTGAGATCAGGTTTACGCATGAGAAGGGCAGGGGTGTGGTGGCGGTGGAGGGGATGTGGAAATCCTGTCTTTGGTTCTTTTCTTTATCATTTCAGCTCAGGATGTTCCCTAGTTACAGCAACAGATATTCAGCGTCATGGAGTGATGGGTCTCACATATCTTCTATTGGCTGAGTATCCTCATGCTTCCCTATCCCACAAAATAAATACCCTGTTTCTTCAAACAGGTCACTGAACTATCCAAGAATGAAGCTCCCAATCCATCCTCTCACCATGTCATTCATCTAGAGTCACAGGTGAGAGCTCTAGTCAGCAGCAGATAAGGAAGAAGGAAATCCATGCCCTCTCTTAAATGGAATAAATGAGAGGAACAGCTTTAGTTCAATAGCTGGACTGTAGCTTCAGTAATGATTTTCCCTGGTAATTAGTTGGCTGCTTTTGCTGGTAAGGGACCAATGGATACATATTTCCTCAAACTGTTAAAACTTTGCCATCCAGGGTAAGCCTTCACACATGCAAGATCCCCCCAAAGAGTGCAGTGTTGTCTGATTAATTCAATACTTATACCTACACTTAAAAAACAACAAAACAAAATAAGTAAATAAATAAATAAAGGGGGCAGGAGGGAAGAGACAACAATAAAATTCTTCAGCTAAAACCAGTGATGTGTCAAAGACTGCAGCAGGTCCAAATGAACATGCAGGAATCTGACACACCGCTAGCAATTCAGAACAGAAACACTCCAAGAGAAAGACCTGCAAACTACCAAACTAACAGTTTGGAAGAGTGGAAGCTACAATTCTTAAAAGTAGCATTTTTCTGTGACTTTGCACATTGGAATTGTTGTTACAGGTAAGAAGATCCACAGAGAAGGATGATGGAGAAACATTGACTCAATAAGACTACTTGGTAAAAAAATTTCCTTTTGTTTTTAAACTTTTTTTACAATGCTAATAAAAGTGGGCAAGTAACTGATATATTTGCTCTTAAATACTTCATCAGCCATCAGTCTGTTATCTAAGTTCCTTTGAAGTTTTAGAAGATTTATCGTTGTAATCCTTGCAGGTTAAAGAACTGCTATCAGCCCTCTTGAAACAAATAAAGCAGATACAAAATTTGTTTTTCTGTCAAATAAGGAGACTGTATTGAAGTTAGGAATGAAACCTAAATTTCCTTAGCTAAAGCTCAGCATTTTAACCTCTGACTAGATGGCAAATAATAAAGCATTTTCTTGTCTTTATCAGTGCTCCTACATTAAAACCAGGCTCAGATCACAGAGCCATCACAGATGGACTACTCTGGAATACACTGAAAATTATTACATTTAGAAAGAAAATGGTAACAAGCAAGTTTTGCCATATTGATATGGCAAAACAAACAAAAAAATCACCCAAAAGTATTTATTTATTCTTTTATTGTACAAACCCAAGAAAATAGTTAAGGTGACATGCATTTAGGACAATAATTCTGAATATTTTTAAAACTCATAATGTCTCAAAACTAATTTGATAAAATCACAATCAAGTTTTACTAGATATTGCTCACTAAAAAGTCTGGAAGACTAGATGGGAGAGAATGTAAGAATCATTATGTATTTGCTTTTTTCATATGCAAAGATGATGTCAAGGCATTTTCTACTGCTTATTTTTGAAGAGTTTGAATTACAGACATCTTAGGTGTTACCAGCAACAAAATTCTTAGCATGAACTGTTTACCAGACTCTCAGCATTTCTTACTTCTGTCTTGAAAAAGATAGAATGAATTTCAGGGCCACACAACCACATGCCAGGTATGACTAGTTTTAGCAGTGCTGAAGGACTGAGCTATTGAATAGCTCATTAGAAGGACACACGCTGAAATCTAAAGGTTATAAAAAGACACATCCAAACTTCCTAGCAGTTGCTTTCATGAGAAATTTCTAGTGAAAAGGTCACTAAAGAGCCTGACTTCTCCCCTGCTCCAAATCACCATGCAATTGTGCAGTACCATGCCTGAATTATAGGGGGTATTAACAATAAGAAAATTAGAACAACTAGAAATAGTTAATAAAAATCACAGAAGTAGCAAGGTTAATGTTATATTTGTGGTCTTCTAGACAAGGTCAAACAAGGAATATGGGACGAATAACACTACATACATATTACCATAAATTATGTTGTACATATATGCACACATCTATGCAGATGCACACATACATATTCGTGCATGGATGCTTTGTTCTTATCATAACATGCCTCCCTACATAATGGGGGAAAAAAGTAAAAAATTCATTGACTTACAAAAGCCCAGTATCAATCCCACTGATACTCAACAATTCATGTTGATGTAAAAGTGGGGGAACATAGTGGTGGACAAAGCTTCAGGTTCACTCTTTTTTTGCATAAATGATGGTGGGTTCAGTTTATGTATACCCGTGTATTTGCTATATTTGTACATTGTCATGTCAGCATTACCTTCCTGTGCACAGATTTCCAGTCCTTTCAGAGTACAGACATTCTGGTTTTGATTTTATTATCTCACTGCTTGTCAGTCACGATCTGACTGGTTCCCCTTTGATTCAATTGCACAGCAACAGTAATGAGTTGGTAAACAGCTGCTCAGTTTTTTGTGCCATCTTAGTTTTACATTAATTTGTATGCTTGCTTAAAAAAAAAAAAAAATCCTAGAAGAGACTCTAGTGATTTTTCCGTTTTGCTTACCTGGTTTCCTGGTGGTCTGGGTTAATAATCCAGGCTGTCCTCAGGTCCTCAGTGTAGATCTAGGACATGGATTGCTCCTCTGCCTTCCAGGTTCTTCAGTTGGATCTCTAATAGGTAACAACACAAAAGTTTTTTTCGAAGTTCAGGCATGAAATAGAGAACAATTTTCCTAGTTTTGTGATCACTGATTAGTTAAACTTCACCCACTTGGCCATGCCTCATCCTCACAGTGAAGAACTGGACCATTCTTTGATACCAGAATCTAAAGACAATCTGTATTTTTCAATTTTTCCTCTCTTGCTGTTGTTTTCAGAGCATCAGCCAAAGTATTTCTGCTCATGACAAAATAACAGTGCAAGAAAATCATAAAAAATACTGGTCTTTCCACTCAAAATGCCAGTGTTCAGTCTGAACCTTTCACTGAGCTGCTGTAGTTTTTAAGGGCCAGCGTAAGCTGCAAAAGCAATAA
Organism: Pseudopipra pipra; assembly: GCF_036250125.1. Taxonomy (NCBI): domain Eukaryota; kingdom Metazoa; phylum Chordata; class Aves; order Passeriformes; family Pipridae; genus Pseudopipra; species Pseudopipra pipra. Next base: position 25,838,588 of record NC_087555.1, on the reverse strand, counting down.
AAAAGATCCAATGTTAAGGCAATGCAATTTAAAAAAGATTCTATTTTTTTCCCCTTAGTGTGTGAATGTTTCATTATCTTGGATTTTAATGTTAAAAACCAATAAAATTATCAGGAGCAAACACTGCCACTAAGCCTGGACGAATACCTTCTTCTGATTAATATTGCCTCTTTTTTCTTTCCCAAACACTTCTGTTTTCCTATCATTAATTTTGTATCCAAAATTAACTGATAGATTTAACATTATTGTTTGGAGCATTTACTGAGAGTTACTTAAGACTCCACCCCACAGACCAAGTAATTTGGTTTTGGCTAGATAAAAGAAGTGCCTGTTTTGGAGGAATACCCTATTTGATAGGGTAACATCAATAACCCATGATCACAGTTTGCTGCAAATATTGATGAAAGAAAAACTGAATTTCAAAACAGTTTCATTAAACAACCTGAGCTGCACATGGTAACTTCTAAAATATATAACATTTAGGAAGTTCTGTTTCAGAGCCACTCTCTGAAAAAAAATAATTTTAGAAAGACACTTCGATACCTTGTATGAACACCCACAGAAAGGACATGGAAGACAAGCAGAGGCTCCCTTTTTCAAGTACATTTCATAGGCAAGATGTCCCTCATCCCTACAGGAAGACAGTTGCAGCATCAGCCTTATTAGAACACTAGAAACAGAACTTCTCTCCAGGTGATAGAAGTTCCTGAAAAGTACCAACCCAATGAAAAAAGTATGTCACTTCATAACATTAAAAAAAAATAAATTTACAGCCTTTTCCATGTTGTATTATTTGAATAAATACAGGGTATAAACAAGACAAACTTACAGCTTTCATCCATCCTGCTGTAACAGCTAGGAATATTAGGTAAGCTTCTGCTATGGATATAATCTCATACCAGCTGCTCTTTTCATGTAGTTCATCAAAATTAACATTTATATCACTTAAAGCACATGGAACTTCAGGAATGGAACATACTAGTCCTACATGTAGTCACAGTGATTGACTGTAGTTACAAAACACGTCTTGATCATTGAAACCACCTATGCACACAACCACTGATAATCCATGAGGTTCTAAGCTAAGGTCATTAGACACTTAGGCATTGCCCACTCCAAAATCATGTTTAGCACCACATGTGCCAATGTACTTCCTGAAATCATGTATTCTTCTTGTGTAACCAAGGTACCCAAAAATAAGGGCTTTTTAGATGTTAAAACTGCAACCCTCTAAAAATACTTCATATCAAAACTTGAAAAAAGCACAAGGAAAAAAAGCCACTAATTACTTACTTCCAGTTGGTTGAATTAATTACTATTCCAAAAATGCATATGCTTAGGGAAAAAAACCTGTCAGCTTTTGACAGTTTGATCTAATACCCTAATACAATATGCACCAACGCCACATGATGAATGGAAAGCTAAACCAAAACGGAAAATACATGAGAGTAAGATTGAAAAGATAAATTATTTTCTTATTTGGACATCTCCTGTTAAAAAATGATACCAAAATGCTGATTCTTGAAATTAGTTGAATTCTCTGTATACAGGCAGTGATGAAGCCTTACATAAAGTATCCAGCAAGGTTTTCTCTATACAAAGCCTGAAGTACCCCTTTCTCTTGAAATAATTGCATGTTGAATGCAATGTCCAGTGAAAGAAAGGAGAAAAAAAGACTACTAGACTATCTTAAACACTTAAGTATCACTCTGGACAAAACAGATTCTCTTTTGAAATTTCCAGAACACGGATTTTAAATAAAGCTGGTAAGTAAAAATAGAAAAGTAGTGAAACAACCACAGAAATACCTTCTTTAGAGACATATGCAAGCTTTTGACACTGAAGAAGATGCTGCTGATTCTGAACAAGGGCAAGACTGACTCTTCCAGTTATTTAAGACAGTTGCAGTCTGGTAGTTTGCCATTGAAAAATTCCCCTCCAAATAAGGGGACAAAAGGCTTTGATAAAAGGTTAATACATATATATATATATATATATATATATATATATATATATATATTGCACAAAGAAGAGAGACATCTCTCTCCACATCAGAAACCAGGCTTGTCTTTCCACACAGACCTATTTGCTATGTTTGATCTTTTTTCTTTGGTGTTCATTTCCAGGAACTATTTAGCTGTTGTTTTTTCCATTGTCTTCACGTATATCTTGCTATCAGGGAGGAGAAGAGGTAGGTTTTCCTCAGTACACATTTGTGATCTTTCATGGTTTGTGTTTTGTCTCCTACCTCTTTTGTTTCTGTCTTAGTGCAGCACAGCACACACAGCAGACAGTGAACCAACTCACAGGAGAACAGCTGTGCTTCTGTCCTCATCAATAGCTGGGCCTTTTTTTACACATCAATGTTTATTGCTATCCCACCATTGCCCTCAACCCTGGAGTTCTCCCATGTTTTTCCCATGCTGCTTCTAGAGATTCTTGAACTCCTAACCTAGAAGCATTTTATCCCCGAAAGGATAAAATATGTTTTAAAGTTGAAACAATCAACACCATGTCCTGCCTATGTATTTCAAGCCGACAAGGGTGAGACTGATCTCACATAGCTGCAGAGCTTGTCTACCTCTGAGATAGTTTTCCAGGTTCCTTTTGCAATCAGTAGAAAGAAGTGGACTTATCTAAGATACAGTTCAGTGAATGTCTCTCCTAGACATCAAACAGATATGTTGGATACCTCCCTTAAAACATCCTAAACTGCATCCTATTAGAACCCACCTTTTCTATCAACCAGAAAGTGAACCTATACAACAAGCTTAGAAGCCAGTGTCTAAATATCTACATTTATGTTGGGTTTTCCATAGCTCCTATGCTTGTGGAGAACACCTCTATGTGAAGAACACCCTGGAATATGTAACTCGGGGTAACCTCAGTGATCTGCAGTTTGAGCTAATTTCTTATCATAAAATAGGGAGAAAGACTCCTCTGACAGCCTCCTACAGACCTCTTTCACCATATTCTGAAGTCTATGTCACTGATCAATGCTGAAGACAAAATATTGGCCAGTGTGGAACTTGGATCTGATCCAGTCTGCTGAGTCCTGCATTAAATTCAAACAACTGTAACTAAAAAGAATAAACATTGTGCTCTAGGATGCTTTCCAAGGAGAAAAAGATAGATAAATAAATCTCAGAAAGGCTGATTCAGTCTCATTGAATCTCATTTTGAATTTATCACTTATTCCAACATTACCACCATGCAAATTTCTACAAAAGCTGAACGTGTGTTTGATTCATTAGCACATAGTTTTGCATTCACCTTCTGCGGACTAGGTTGGGCTGAGTATGCAGAAATCAAGTCCTTGCAGACTGCCAATTAGAAGGATTTATTACATGCCTTTCAGGAAGAATCGAGACATAACTATCCCCAGGGAAATACTCACAAAGCATGTATTCCTCTGAAACATAGAGGCCAATGGGTGGTAACAGGCTGCTGAGGCTACCTGTTTGTTAGTTCACAATAACTGATTAAAAAGCTTTTTATTGACTTCTTGGGTGAAAATCTGTGATTACTTTTATAGCTGCCAGCATTATGTGTAACAGCAAGATACCACTATGTAGGTAAAAACAGATTTTCCTTTTGAGTTAAAGCAGTACCTAGTTCCAGCTAGGTTTACTTGGAAACCAATTCCGTCTTATGAGGAAGTTTTAATGCTTTTACCCTTATTTTCAAAAGATTTTGAGAAACCTGAAAATTATTTTTTTCAGAGATAACAAAGAAACAAAAAGAAACTTCTACAAATGCCAAGAGCTCAGCCATGTGCTTACTTGTGACTATATACAGAATAACCTTCCTTCTCAAAGCAGGTGAGCGGACAAACAATTTGCACAGCATATGCACTCACTCTGTTTTTCATAAGTTCCATCCTGTGCTTCAGAAATACTAAGAAAAATTTCATAGAATTCAGCATGCTGTAACAAAACCTATTCAAACCAACAAAACAACAGTTTACAGACTATTTCTTTGCTTTACTTGGGTGAGCTTTGAAAATATTTTTTTAAACTTGATTTGTTGAATATAATTTTTATCAGAAGAAAGAAGTCAAAAAAAGGGAAGGCAGACACATGTAAGATGAAACCTAAGGAAGATATGAACCACATAAAGAAGTTGCCACACAGGCAGAAAAATACAAGACCACTGGGTGAAGAAAATTAAACAAATCTGTGCAAAGGTAAGTAGTTGAAGAGCACAGACCACTTCAGAAAGGGCCATTCATCATGATATTTTTTGTGTGGATTGAACACTGACTAAGCTATAATAACAATTATCTTGTCCTTGTTTTGGCTGGTGCTAAAATCTGAAGTCACATTTCTCCCTTCTTCCAGATACACAGTAACAATATGAAATTATAGCTCTTTGAAATGCACTGGGAAAAAAAAAAGTTTACAATGAAAATGTTATAGACAGAAATCTTAATTAAAAACTTGTCCCATCATAAGCCATTGAGCATCAGAAAATGTCTAAAAACATAAACAATGGTCCTAAAAATACATCCACATGAATTATATTCCCAATCCCCCAAATTTTTCTGTGGCCAGTTTTCTACCCTTTTTATTACTATTTTCTCTTACTGCCTCTAATTGTCTACTGAAGACCAAGATGGAAGTAAAAGCAGTGTGATTCACCTTTACCTGTAAGAGCTGGACCTCATGATTTGAAGTGAAAACACTAAACAAGAAACAATGATTAACCAGAAATATAACTTACTACATTGGTCACAGAGAAACTGGGGTTTTTTCCTAAAATTTGGTGGTTTACACCCACTAACCTGTTATCAAGTTCTTCCAAACTCTGTAATCTCCTCTTCATGCCTCTGTCACTGAAGTACTCCGGACAATACTCCCGATTAGCATGTCTGGAGCCCACCCCTTCCATATCTTCATCTCTATCCCACATCCTTAGCTGAGAAATAAACCCAGTTTGCTGTGACTTCCCTTGGAATTTTGCATTTTGACTCATGCATTGGCCGTTCCCACTAAGTGAACTAATAACCACTAAGAGTTGACCTGTGTGTACCCTTCTCTCTGTAGGTGTCCTTTGTCTTTCTAGCATCTGATTTTCATAAAACTTGTAGGAAGTTACTGTCTTTTAGAGCCACTGTATTTTACTGAAAGTGGGTAATAAATTTCAAAGTTATTAAAGGGTCCAGGGAACTTCCAGCCCTACAGTTTGGTCATAAAAAGCTTCTTTCCCTAAGATGACAGGCTTCCCCATTTCCATCACACTCTGAAATACATAAAATTACTTCAATTAATACACCACATGCAGTTGTGGATTTTCCAAAGTGAGAAAGGAAAGATGTTACATTAACAGAGCTAAGTTCCAAATTTCTCTCAGCTTGAATTAATAAACTCAAGCACAGTAATTGCTATGATGGTGTTTTTGAACAGGAAGAGACCTTCCCTTACACAGAATAACAGAAATTGGTAAAACACTCAGGTACTTGGAGCCCTTCATGCCAACATTGTGGAGATTGAGGAAGAAGTCAGTGTCCACAAGATGTTTGCACACAAAAGCAAAATATCAAGTTAAACGGAAAAGAATGGAAAAATCCTGTCTACCATCAAACACAATCAGCATGAATGGCCCATCCTAGGTATTACCAACTTGCACATTTATTTGTGGTTCCCAGCATCACCTACAATGCTCTTTTCCAGCCTACTGCTATTTGATGGGGATGCTCTTTTCCTTCTAGTTTACTGCTGCATGGCTTGGTAAGAGTCCAGGTTGATTTTTTGCCACATCTTTTATCTTGTAGTACCCTAAAGAGTTAATATCTTATAGATAAACAGTCCCCATCACTCTTTTCATAACAGTATGACTAATAAGAGGAGGACACTCAGGATGCTCAGGACATAGCTAACAAGTCAGAAAATGTGACGCATTAATCAGAACGAAAAGCAAAATGTGAGGAAACATCAACTTTAAAATGAAACTTAATTGATCTCAAGAAGACTGTTGGAAGAAGTTAGAGAAAAGGCATAACAGCCCAGGAGATGAAGACAGTCTCTTTTTGTTCCCTCTCAGGCTTTTTTCCTTCAATTTTTTCTGTTTATCTACTATATTAAAACCTCTTACTCCCAGGCTGTTGTTCAGAGATGTCATTAATTGAGATGTAGGAACATAACAATGAAGAGGGCAAATAGATTTTGATTCATAGATGTTTAAAGCTGCAAGAGATTGTTCACATTACTTATTTTGGTGTCTCATATAACAGAATTGCTCATCTGGATTTCTTGCAGTAGTTCCAGCAGTGGAAGAAAGAGAAAAATCTTATGGAAAATGAAGTGTTCTGAGATTTGTAATTCACACATACACACAAACTCAGAAATTAGCTATCCAGAATACTGAAAATAATTAAAGCATCCAGAAAGCAAGAAAAAAGAATCAAAGTCAGTGAAGGATTGCCAAAAAATGCTGCCAGTTTCCCTTCATGACTGGGATGCCTCCAGCCCAAAGATAGAGGAGGATGTCTCAGGGAAAATGATCCTATTACCTGAAGATAGAAATGTTCATCACACTCATGTCTTCAAGGAGCTCTACCTTTTTACTGTGAATGTTAATTTAAACAATTAACATGTTAATTTAAACCCCAGCTGATAACAAAACTAGGAAAGGTTGTCCTACTTCAGTTTCTGATTCTTCCTTCTTTTCCTTCTCGTTAATCTAGTTTCAATATGGATGCCTACCCACGCAAATTCAGGATATGTTTTGCTTGTTTTCATTGGGGACTGGAAAATTATCCCATAGTACAGAAGAAAGAATACTAGAAAAAACATGAAGTGTATCTCTAAACATATATCAAACAAATGAGGACAGAGGATGTCCCTTAATAATGAAAGTAATAGAAGTTACAACAGAACTAACATCTGCCTTCAAGACAGACATAAGGCAGTATTACACCCAAACCTTTCTACAAGTGTTTGTTGAAGTACATTATTGGAATATGAGTGGGAGAAGACACAGGGGTACAGAGGTAGAAGAACTTCTTTAGAAGAACGAGACACCAGGCAGGTCTCTCATGCGTCGGAACATTTCAGCCATTAAAAACTGTCACTTTGCCATAGTCTGTCCTGTTCTTCCACATCCCTGAGACTCCCACAGAACTCTACTCCTCCTACATTAGTTTTAGACACGTTTTTACATCTGAAAAGGAAGGTAAGTCAGTTCCAGACCTCTCCCTCTGGAAGTTGTCTGGGTAATACTACCCACAACACAGTGGAATTTGGCCTGAGGGCCTGATTTACAAAGATGATCTTAATTTTTTATCTCCTTCCTTCCTTTGAGTAAACTTCTTTAACATGGCTTGTCTTGCACAGAGAAGGAGGGGATGTTTTCTGTGAACTCTGCTGCTGAATCTGAGTTCATAAATATCGAAGAAGAAAGAAATGCAGATGAATGGCAGCAACAGTGAAAATGTTGAAGGAAGGAAGAGAAACAGGAAAAGAAGGAGAAATGTTTGGGAGGATCATTTAAAAGCTGTAAAATAAAGCTATTTGTTTTGTAGAAATGGAAACATCTGAAATGAGAAAGCAATTTGCAGTCTATTTGGTCTCAAAGCTCCAACATGATCAAATACACCTAGACAAAAAGAAAGATCAGGATCTTTTCATGTTGTTAAGATCCTCTTTTCCTGGTTTCCCGCCTCACTGCAGAATTAGCTGAGGAACTTGCAATTTTACATTTTCCTTCAAGTGTTTAAATGGCAGCCCCAGAACAGGTAATCACTATGTCTCAAACTCATGAGTCACTTACCCAGTACTCCTGCAAATTGAAAATTGCAGCTGTGAAACAAAACAGCTCTCTCTACTCTTCTCAACATATTGCTTTAGTTTTGCATGTGAAGGTTTCTTCCTCACTGCTTTCCTTTCACTGCTGTTCAACAACCACTGGCTTATACTACAGAAACAAATGCAAGTCACCACTGCAACAGGAAAGGCCACCATTCTCAAAGCAGGCAGCAAATGCATCTCAATCAGGAGAGAGTGCATTTATTTCACAGATGGACATCAAGATACAGACAGAAAGTGATGTCTCAATGTCAAGCTTTCTGAGGGTACTCTGGTGGAAATAGCCACAGCCCTGTTGGAATTTTTACAGACTGTTGTTGAACATCAGAACATTGTCCGAACTAAGTAAAATTTGATTAATTTAAGTGTCCTAACACTGAAAACAATCACCCTATTTTCCTGGTTATGGCCATATAACAATGAAGGTCACTTAGATGTTACTACATCTTTTCCATCAAGGTAACTGCAGTTTCACCAGCAGTTGCCACTGCTTTCACTGCTGACAACTCCTATGAGTTGACAGTGATTCCATAGTCTATTTATAGGACCCGAAAGATTGTTTTGATTTTGTTTGTCTGGTGTGTTTGGATGGGTTTTTTTTGGTGGGGTGTTTTGGGGTGTTTGTTTGTTTGTTTTTTCATGTGTGTTTTTTTGGGGGGTTTGCTTTTGTTTTTTTTTCTTATTTTTGCACAAGGTTTTGTGCTGTTATAAATATCTCTGGAAACTGATCCTGATAATTCTTCTTCACTATCACACACCGAGTACAAGGCTTGGGCACCCACCTCCTGTTTCATGGCCTTACTGACATCCAGTTTCCACACTGTGTTTCCTAGGATCTTCTTTGATCTTACCCTAGCAGACACGTGAAACAATGTGGATCTTAGGGAATCTATGAAGACATCAGAGGATGTGTTCCAGGTGAAACAGTCTTTTTCCAATTTCTTCAGCTTTATATATTTCAAAACCAGATTTGATATATAATTTCTGGACTTTAGTTGCATTATGGGATTGCCTTAATGGCAAAAATAAAAATAAAATGTACCATTCTCCTACAGATATAGTAGGATTGTGAGAGGATAAGATAACTTAAAGCTGTTTTTCAAAGAGGCAGCAGTTTTGGAAAAATTGAGGGTTTCAGAGTTTCTTAAAATATGAATTACCTTAAATCATTCTACAGAGCATTGTGCTGATAATTTATTAAACCTGAAAGAATGTATTGTAATAGAACCTAGAATAATAGAATTAAAAATCTGGAAAACAAACACAAGTGTTGTTACCACAAACCATTGCTAAAAATTAAAGGCATAGAGAAAAGAAAAATTCCTTTTGGTCATTTGGTAATCAACTAATGCCATGAGGCATGAATATAGACTAACCTGATGTAGCAGGTAAAGCTAAAAATTTTATGGATGATCATAAAGTTAGCTGGCGTTTTTTAAAAGTTCAGCTACACTGTTTGATTCTGACCTCCAGCATAATCAAAGTGCTTTGTGAGGAAATATATCATTTCATTTGCTTGAAATTTACCCATGATTATCTTCATGTGACCTCACATCCTTTAGTTATGGAAGACTGTAAAAAGTCTGGAACTGGTTGAGTTTCTTTATATACCCTTTATATCTCCAGTGTTTCAATTAAAGCTATGTTAGACTGTTTCTAATGCTAGGAAATCCTAAATTTTGCAAAGTGTCAGGATGCAGTTTATTTGTCATATATCAACATGGCTCATTTTCCCAAATCCTTCTTGTTTTCATGGTGAGAAGTAGTGCTAGACTTCAGTGTCAGGTAAACATTTATTTGATTTTAAGATTTTCTTCCTTGGAAACATTCTTTGAATTAGACTCCCACTGATTTCAACAAGAGTCTGGTCTTACTTTTTATGATTCAGTAAAGTAACAGTTTACAAATATCTCCTTTTTTGAAGAAGCACTTACTGAATGAGACATTGGAAAGTGAAAAATCAGAGAGCACCACAGTCCCAGAGGCAGGATATTCATGGAAAACCATACATTGGTGTTAAGTTCGGGGATGCCCTGAACTTAAATATGCCTGGCTCAGATTTGCTCAAATCATTGGCAAATGAATGCACTGCACTTTCCTGCTGGCATGGCAACACCCAATCTCAGGTATGCCACTATTAGAAAACACCTACTGCAGTCTTGATCTTATTTCTACCAAAAGCAAACTAAATTGTGCACCCACCTTTTTAGGTTTCATGTTCTGTATAGGAAAAATCTAAGCAAGAGGGTATTACTGTGTGAACAAGTTAAGCCAGCAGCAGCTGCATTCAGTTAATTAGGATCAAAAAGGAGTGTTTTGGCCTCAACTGGTGTTTTTGATAAAGAGAGTTCTGTGTTCT